>NC_074667.1:887053-947053 GCF_029448725.1 Salvelinus fontinalis
CACAGTAGACAATGCATGTCACAGCAAAAACCAAGCCATGAGGTCGAAGGAATTGTCTGTAGAGCTCAGAGACAGGATTGTGTCGAGGCACAGATCTGAGGAAGTGTACCCAAAAAAATTCTGGAGCATTGAAGTTCCCCAAAAACACAGTGGCCTCCATCATTGTTAAATGGAAGAAGCTGGCCGCCCGGCCAAACTGAGCAATCAGGGGAAAAGGGCCTTGGTCAGGGAGGTGACCAAGAACCTGATGGTCACTCTGACAGAGCTCTAGAGTTCCTCTGTGGAGATGGGAGAACCTTCTAGAAGGACAACCATCTCTGCAGCACTCCACCAATCTGGCCTTTATGGTAGAGTGGCCAGACAGAAGCAACTCCTCAGTAAAAGGCACATGACAGGTCGCTTGGAGTTTATCAAAAGGCACCTAAAGACTCTCAGACCATGAGAAACAAGATTCTCTGGTCCGAAACCAAGATTGAACTCTTTGGCCTGAATGCCAAAAGTCACGTCTGGAGGAAACCTGGCACCATCTCTACGTTGAGGCATGGTGGTGGCAGCATCATGCTGTGGGGATGTTTTTCAGCGGCAGGGACTGGGAGACTAGTCAGGGTCGAGGGAAAGACGAACGGAGCAAAGTATAGAGAGATCCTTGATGAAAACCTGCTCCAGAGCACTCAGGACCTCAGACTGGGGCGAAGGTTCACCTTCCAACAGGACAATGACCCTAAGCACACAGCCAAGACAACGCAGAAGTGGCTTTGGGACAAGAATCTGAATGTCCTTGAATGGCCCAGCCAGAGCCTGGGCTTGAACCTGATCTAACATCTCTGGAGAGACCTGAAAATAGCTTTTCATCCAATCTGACACAGCTTGAGAGGATCTGCAGAGAAGAATGGGAGAAACTCCACAAATACGGTTGTGCCAAGCTTGTAGCGTCATACCCAAGAAGACTCAAGGCTGTAATCACTGCCAAAGGTGCTTCAACAAAGTACTGACTAAAGGGTCTGAATACTTATGTAAATGTGATATTTCAGTTTTCATTTTTTTTATACATTTGCAAAAGTTTCTAAAAACCTGTTTTTGCTTTGTCATTATGGAGTAACGCGATGTCATTATGGAGTATTGTGATGTCATTATGGAGTATTGTGATGTCATTATGGAGTATTGTGATGTCATTATGGAGTATTGTGATGTCATTATGGAGTATTGTGATGTCATTATGGAGTATTGTGATGTCATTATGGAGTATTGTGATGTCATTATGGAGTATTGTGATGTCATTATGGAGTATTGTGTGTAGATTGATGAGGGAAAAAAACTATTCATTCCGTTTTAGAATAAGGCCGTAAAGTAACGGAAAAAGTCAAAGGGTCTAAATATTTTCAGAATGTGTATGTGGTCGTCCCACCTAGCTACCTGAAGATGAATGTACTGTGTTGTCCCACCTAGCTACCTTAAGATGAATGTACTGTGTGTTGTCCCAACTAGCTACCTTAAGATGATTGTACTGTATGTATTGTCCCACCTAGCTACCTTAAGATGAATGTACTGTATGTATTGTCCCACCTAGCTACCTGAAGATGAATGTACTGTGTTGTCCCACCTAGCTACCTGAAGATGAATGTACTGTGTTGTCCCACCTAGCTACCTTAAGATGAATGTACTGTGTGTGTCGTCCCACCTAGCTACCTTAAGATGAATGTACTGTGTGTTGTCCCACCTAGCTACCTTAAGATGAATGTACTGTGTTGTCCCCCCTAGCTACCTTAAGATGAATGTACTGTGTGTGGTCATCCCACCTAGCTACCTTAAGATGAATGTACTGTGTGTTGTCCCACCTAGCTACCTGAAGATGAATGTACTGTGTGTGGTCATCCCACCTAGCTACCTTAAGATGAATGTACTGTGTGTTGTCCCACCTAGCTACCTGAAGATGAATGTACTGTGTGTGGTCATCCCACCTAGCTACCTTAAGATGAATGTACTGTGTGTGTGTTGTCCCACCTAGCTACCTTAAGATGAATGTACTGTGTGTGTTGTCCCACCTAGCTACCTTAAGATGAATGTACTGTGTGTGTTGTCCCACCTAGCTACCTTTAGATGAATGTACTGTGTGTGTGTCGTCCCACCTAGCTACCTTAAGATGAATGTACTGTGTGTGTTGTCCCACCTAGCTACCTTAAGATGAATGTACTGTGTGTGTTGTCCCACCTAGCTACCTTAAGATGAATGTACTGTGTGTGTGTCGTCCCACCTAGCTACCTTAAGATGAATGTACTGTGTGTTGTCCCACCTAGCTACCTGAAGATGAATGTACTGTGTGTGTCGTCCCACCTAGCTACCTGAAGATAAATGTACTGTGTGTTGTCCCACCTAGCTACCTTAAGATGAATGTACTGTGTGTTGTCCCACCTAGCTACCTGAAGATGAATGTACTGTGTGTGTCGTCCCACCTAGCTACCTGAAGATGAATGTACTGTGTGTGTCGTCCCACCTAGCTACCTGAAGATGAATGTACTGTGTGTGTCGTCCCACCTAGCTACCTTAAGATGAATGTACTGTGTGTGTCGTCCCACCTAGCTACCTGAAGATGAATGTACTGTGTGTGTCGTCCCACCTAGCTACCTTAAGATGAATGTACTGTGTGTTGTCCCACCTAGCTACCTTAAGATGAATGTACTGTGTGTCGTCCCACCTAGCTACCTTAAGATGAATGTACTGTGTGTGTCGTCCCACCTAGCTACCTTAAGATGAATGTACTGCATGTATTGTCCCACCTAGCTACCTTAAGATGAATGTACTGCATGTATTGTCCCACCTAGCTACCTTAAGATGAATGTACTGCATGTATTGTCCCACCTAGCTACCTTAAGATGAATGTACTGCATGCATTGTCCCACCTAGCTACCTTAAGATGAATGTACTGTGTGTGTCGTCCCACCTAGCTACCTGAAGATGAATGTACTGTGTGTGTCGTCCCACCTAGCTACCTTAAGATGAATGTACTGTGTGTGACGTCCCACCTAGCTACCTTAAGATGAATGTACTGTGTGTTGGCCCACCGAGCTACCTTAAGATGAATGTACTGTGTGTGTCGTCCCACCTAGCTACCTTAAGATGAATGTACTGTGTGTGTCGTCCCACCTAGCTACCTTAAGATGAATGTACTGCATGTATTGTCCCACCTAGCTACCTTAAGATGAATGTACTGCATGTATTGTCCCACCTAGCTACCTTAAGATGAATGTACTGCATGTATTGTCCCACCTAGCTACCTTAAGATGAATGTACTGTGTGTGTCGTCCCACCTAGCTACCTTAAGATGAATGTACTGCATGTATTGTCCCACCTAGCTACCTTAAGATGAATGTACTGTGTGTGTCGTCCCACCTAGCTACCTTAAGATGAATGTACTGTGTGTGTCGTCCCACCTAGCTACCTTAAGATGAATGTACTGCATGTATTGTCCCACCTAGCTACCTTAAGATGAATGTACTGCATGTATTGTCCCACCTAGCTACCTGAAGATAAATGTACTGTGTGTTGTCCCACCTAGCTACCTTAAGATGAATGTACTGTGTGTGTTGTCCCACCTAGCTACCTGAAGATGAATGTACTGTGTTGTCCCACCTAGCTACCTTAAGATGAATGTACTGTGTGTTGTCCCACCTAGCTACCTTAAGATGAATGTACTGTGTGTGTCGTCCCACCTAGCTACCTGAAGATAAATGTACTGTGTGTTGTCCCACCTAGCTACCTTAAGATGAATGTACTGTGTGTGTTGTCCCACCTAGCTACCTGAAGATGAATGTACTGTGTGTTGTCCCACCTAGCTACCTTAAGATGAATGTACTGTGTGTCGTCCCACCAAGCTACCTTAAGATGAATGTACTGTGTGTTGTCCCACCTAGCTACCTTAAGATGAATGTACTGCATGTATTGTCCCACCTAGCTACCTTAAGATGAATGTACTGTGTGTGTCGTCCCACCTAGCTACCTTAAGATGAATGTACTGTGTGTGTCGTCCCACCTAGCTACCTTAAGATGAATGTACTGCATGTATTGTCCCACCTAGCTACCTTAAGATGAATGTACTGTGTGTGTTGTCCCACCTAGCTACCTGAAGATGAATGTACTGTGTGTGTTGTCCCACCTAGCTACCTGAAGATGAATGTACTGTGTGCTGTCCCACCTAGCTACCTTAAGATGAATGTACTGTGTGTTGTCCCACCTAGCTACCTGAAGATGAATGTACTGTGTGTGTCGTCCCACCTAGCTACCTGAAGATAAATGTACTGTGTGTGTCGTCCCACCTAGCTACCTTAAGATGAATGTACTGTGTGTTGTCCCACCTAGCTACCTTAAGATGAATGTACTGTGTGTGTCGTCCCACCTAGCTACCTTAAGATGAATGTACTGCATGTATTGTCCCACCTAGCTACCTTAAGATGAATGTACTGCATGTATTGTTCCACCTAGCTACCTTAAGATGAATGTACTGCATGTATTGTCCCACCTAGCTACCTTAAGATGAATGTACTGTGTGTGTCGTCCCACCTAGCTACCTGAAGATGAATGTACTGTGTTGTCCCACCTAGCTACCTTAAGATGAATGTACTGTGTGTGTCGTCCCACCTAGCTACCTTAAGATGAATGTACTGTGTGTTGTCCCACCTAGCTACCTTAAGATGAATGTACTGTGTTGTCCCCCCTAGCTACCTTAAGATGAATGTACTGTGTGTGGTCATCCCACCTAGCTACCTTAAGATGAATGTACTGTGTGTTGTCCCACCTAGCTACCTGAAGATGAATGTACTGTGTGTGGTCATCCCACCTAGCTACCTTAAGATGAATGTACTGTGTGTTGTCCCACCTAGCTACCTGAAGATGAATGTACTGTGTGTGGTCATCCCACCTAGCTACCTTAAGATGAATGTACTGTGTGTGTGTTGTCCCACCTAGCTACCTTAAGATGAATGTACTGTGTGTGTTGTCCCACCTAGCTACCTTAAGATGAATGTACTGTGTGTGTTGTCCCACCTAGCTACCTTAAGATGAATGTACTGTGTGTGTGTCGTCCCACCTAGCTACCTTAAGATGAATGTACTGTGTGTGTTGTCCCACCTAGCTACCTTAAGATGAATGTACTGTGTGTGTTGTCCCACCTAGCTACCTTAAGATGAATGTACTGTGTGTGTGTCGTCCCACCTAGCTACCTTAAGATGAATGTACTGTGTGTCGTCCCACCTAGCTACCTTAAGATGAATGTACTGTGTGTGTTGTCCCACCTAGCTACCTGAAGATAAAGGTACTGTGTGTTGTCCCACCTAGCTACCTGAAGATGAATGTACTGTGTGTGGTCATCCCACCTAGCTACCTTAAGATGAATGTACTGTGTGTCGTCCCACCTAGCTACCTTAAGATGAATGTACTGTGTGTGTTGTCCCACCTAGCTACCTTAAGATGAATGTACTGTGTGTGTCGTCCCACCTAGCTACCTTAAGATGAATGTACTGTGTGTTGTCCCACCTAGCTACCTGAAGATGAATGTACTGTGTGTGGTCATCCCACCTAGCTACCTTAAGATGAATGTACTGTGTGTCGTCCCACCTAGCTACCTTAAGATGAATGTACTGTGTGTGTTGTCCCACCTAGCTACCTTAAGATGAATGTACTGTGTGTGTCGTCCCACCTAGCTACCTGAAGATGAATGTACTGTGTGTGTTGTCCCACCTAGCTACCTTAAGATGAATGTACTGTGTGTGTTGTCCCACCTAGCTACCTTAAGATGAATGTACTGTGTGTGTGTTGTCCCACCTAGCTACCTTAAGATGAATGTACTGTGTGTGTTGTCCCACCTAGCTACCTTAAGATGAATGTACTGTGTGTGTGTCGTCCCACCTAGCTACCTTAAGATGAATGTACTGTGTGTGTCGTCCCACCTAGCTACCTTAAGATGAATGTACTGTGTGTGTCGTCCCACCTAGCTACCTTAAGATGAATGTACTGTATGTATTGTCCCACCTAGCTACCTTAAGATGATTGTACTGTATGTATTGTCCTACCTAGCTACCTTAAGATGAATGTACTGTGTGTTGTCCCACCTAGCTACCTTAAGATGAATGTACTGTGTGTCGTCCCACCTAGCTACCTTAAGATGATTGTACTGTATGTATTGTCCCACCTAGCTACCTTAAGATGAATGTACTGTGTGTTGTCCCACCTAGCTACCTTAAGATGATTGTACTGTATGTATTGTCCCACCTAGCTACCTGAAGATAAATGTACTGTGTGTTGTCCCACCTAGCTACCTGAAGATGAATGTACTGTGTGTTGTCCCACCTAGCTACCTGAAGATGAATGTACTGTGTGTTGTCCCACCTAGCTACCTGAAGATAAATGTACTGTATGTATTTTCCCACCTAGCTACCTTAAGATGAATGTACTGTGTGTTGTCCCACCTAGCTACCTTAAGATGAATGTACTGTGTGTTGTCCCACCTAGCTACCTGAAGATGAATGTACTGTGTGTTGTCCCACCTAGCTACCTTAAGATGAATGTACTGTGTGTGTTGTCCCACCTAGCTACCTTAAGATGAATGTACTGTGTGTGTTGTCCCACCTAGCTACCTTAAGATGAATGTACTGTGTGTGTGTCGTCCCACCTAGCTACCTTAAGATGAATGTACTGTGTGTGTTGTCCCACCTAGCTACCTTAAGATGAATGTACTGTGTGTGTCGTCCCACCTAGCTACCTGAAGATAAATGTACTGTGTGTTGTCCCACCTAGCTACCTTAAGATGAATGTACTGTGTGTGTTGTCCCACCTAGCTACCTGAAGATGAATGTACTGTGTGTTGTCCCACCTAGCTACCTTAAGATGAATGTACTGTGTGTCGTCCCACCAAGCTACCTTAAGATGAATGTACTGTGTGTTGTCCCACCTAGCTACCTTAAGATGAATGTACTGCATGTATTGTCCCACCTAGCTACCTTAAGATGAATGTACTGTGTGTGTCGTCCCACCTAGCTACCTTAAGATGAATGTACTGTGTGTGTCGTCCCACCTAGCTACCTTAAGATGAATGTACTGCATGTATTGTCCCACCTAGCTACCTTAAGATGAATGTACTGTGTGTGTTGTCCCACCTAGCTACCTGAAGATGAATGTACTGTGTGTGTTGTCCCACCTAGCTACCTGAAGATGAATGTACTGTGTGCTGTCCCACCTAGCTACCTTAAGATGAATGTACTGTGTGTTGTCCCACCTAGCTACCTGAAGATGAATGTACTGTGTGTGTCGTCCCACCTAGCTACCTGAAGATAAATGTACTGTGTGTGTCGTCCCACCTAGCTACCTTAAGATGAATGTACTGTGTGTTGTCCCACCTAGCTACCTTAAGATGAATGTACTGTGTGTGTCGTCCCACCTAGCTACCTTAAGATGAATGTACTGCATGTATTGTCCCACCTAGCTACCTTAAGATGAATGTACTGCATGTATTGTTCCACCTAGCTACCTTAAGATGAATGTACTGCATGTATTGTCCCACCTAGCTACCTTAAGATGAATGTACTGTGTGTGTCGTCCCACCTAGCTACCTGAAGATGAATGTACTGTGTTGTCCCACCTAGCTACCTTAAGATGAATGTACTGTGTGTGTCGTCCCACCTAGCTACCTTAAGATGAATGTACTGTGTGTTGTCCCACCTAGCTACCTTAAGATGAATGTACTGTGTTGTCCCCCCTAGCTACCTTAAGATGAATGTACTGTGTGTGGTCATCCCACCTAGCTACCTTAAGATGAATGTACTGTGTGTTGTCCCACCTAGCTACCTGAAGATGAATGTACTGTGTGTGGTCATCCCACCTAGCTACCTTAAGATGAATGTACTGTGTGTTGTCCCACCTAGCTACCTGAAGATGAATGTACTGTGTGTGGTCATCCCACCTAGCTACCTTAAGATGAATGTACTGTGTGTGTGTTGTCCCACCTAGCTACCTTAAGATGAATGTACTGTGTGTGTTGTCCCACCTAGCTACCTTAAGATGAATGTACTGTGTGTGTTGTCCCACCTAGCTACCTTAAGATGAATGTACTGTGTGTGTGTCGTCCCACCTAGCTACCTTAAGATGAATGTACTGTGTGTGTTGTCCCACCTAGCTACCTTAAGATGAATGTACTGTGTGTGTTGTCCCACCTAGCTACCTTAAGATGAATGTACTGTGTGTGTGTCGTCCCACCTAGCTACCTTAAGATGAATGTACTGTGTGTCGTCCCACCTAGCTACCTTAAGATGAATGTACTGTGTGTGTTGTCCCACCTAGCTACCTGAAGATAAAGGTACTGTGTGTTGTCCCACCTAGCTACCTGAAGATGAATGTACTGTGTGTGGTCATCCCACCTAGCTACCTTAAGATGAATGTACTGTGTGTCGTCCCACCTAGCTACCTTAAGATGAATGTACTGTGTGTGTTGTCCCACCTAGCTACCTTAAGATGAATGTACTGTGTGTGTCGTCCCACCTAGCTACCTTAAGATGAATGTACTGTGTGTTGTCCCACCTAGCTACCTGAAGATGAATGTACTGTGTGTGGTCATCCCACCTAGCTACCTTAAGATGAATGTACTGTGTGTCGTCCCACCTAGCTACCTTAAGATGAATGTACTGTGTGTGTTGTCCCACCTAGCTACCTTAAGATGAATGTACTGTGTGTGTCGTCCCACCTAGCTACCTGAAGATGAATGTACTGTGTGTGTTGTCCCACCTAGCTACCTTAAGATGAATGTACTGTGTGTGTTGTCCCACCTAGCTACCTTAAGATGAATGTACTGTGTGTGTGTTGTCCCACCTAGCTACCTTAAGATGAATGTACTGTGTGTGTTGTCCCACCTAGCTACCTTAAGATGAATGTACTGTGTGTGTGTCGTCCCACCTAGCTACCTTAAGATGAATGTACTGTGTGTGTCGTCCCACCTAGCTACCTTAAGATGAATGTACTGTGTGTGTCGTCCCACCTAGCTACCTTAAGATGAATGTACTGTATGTATTGTCCCACCTAGCTACCTTAAGATGATTGTACTGTATGTATTGTCCTACCTAGCTACCTTAAGATGAATGTACTGTGTGTTGTCCCACCTAGCTACCTTAAGATGAATGTACTGTGTGTCGTCCCACCTAGCTACCTTAAGATGATTGTACTGTATGTATTGTCCCACCTAGCTACCTTAAGATGAATGTACTGTGTGTTGTCCCACCTAGCTACCTTAAGATGATTGTACTGTATGTATTGTCCCACCTAGCTACCTGAAGATAAATGTACTGTGTGTTGTCCCACCTAGCTACCTGAAGATGAATGTACTGTGTGTTGTCCCACCTAGCTACCTGAAGATGAATGTACTGTGTGTTGTCCCACCTAGCTACCTGAAGATAAATGTACTGTATGTATTTTCCCACCTAGCTACCTTAAGATGAATGTACTGTGTGTTGTCCCACCTAGCTACCTTAAGATGAATGTACTGTGTGTTGTCCCACCTAGCTACCTGAAGATGAATGTACTGTGTGTTGTCCCACCTAGCTACCTTAAGATGAATGTACTGTGTGTGTTGTCCCACCTAGCTACCTTAAGATGAATGTACTGTGTGTGTTGTCCCACCTAGCTACCTTAAGATGAATGTACTGTGTGTGTGTCGTCCCACCTAGCTACCTTAAGATGAATGTACTGTGTGTGTTGTCCCACCTAGCTACCTTAAGATGAATGTACTGTGTGTGTTGTCCCACCTAGCTACCTTAAGATGAATGTACTGTGTGTGTCGTCCCACCTAGCTACCTGAAGATGAATGTACTGTGTGTGTCGTCCCACCTAGCTACCTTAAGATGAATGTACTGTGTGTGTCGTCCCACCTAGCTACCTTAAGATGATTGTACTGTATGTATTGTCCCACCTAGCTACCTTAAGATGAATGTACTGTATGTATTGTCCCACCTAGCTACCTTAAGATGAATGTACTGTGTGTTGTCCCACCTAGCTACCTTAAGATGATTGTACTTTATGTATTGTCCCACCTAGCTACCTTAAGATAAATGTACTGTATGTATTGTCCCACCTAGCTACCTTAAGATGAATGTACTGTGTGTTGTCCCACCTAGCTACCTTAAGATGAATGTACTGTGTGTTGTCCCACCTAGCTACCTGAAGATGAATGTACTGTGTGTTGTCCCACCTAGCTACCTGAAGATAAATGTGCTGTGTGTTGTCCCACCTAGCTACCTGAAGATGAATGTACTGTGTGTGTCGTCCCACCTAGCTAACTTAAGATGAATGTACTGTGTGTTGTCCCACCTAGCTACCTGAAGATGAATGTACTGTGTGTGTCGTCCCACCTAGCTACCTGAAGATAAATGTACTGTGTGTTGTCCCACCTAGCTACCTTAAGATGAATGTACTGTGTGTTGTCCCACCTAGCTACCTGAAGATGAATGTACTGTGTGTGTCGTCCCACCTAGCTACCTGAAGATGAATGTACTGTGTGTGTTGTCCCACCTAGCTACCTGAAGATGAATGTACTGTGTGTGTTGTCCCACCTAGCTACCTGAAGATGAATGTACTGTGTGTTGTCCCACCTAGCTACCTTAAGATGAATGTACTGTGTGTTGTCCCACCTAGCTACCTGAAGATGAATGTACTGTGTGTGTCGTCCCACCTAGCTACCTTAAGATGAATGTACTGTGTGTGTGTCGTCCCACCTAGCTACCTTAAGATGAATGTACTGTGTGTGTTGTCCCACCTAGCTACCTTAAGATGAATGTACTGTGTGTGTTGTCCCACCTAGCTACCTTAAGATGAATGTACTGTGTGTGTGTCGTCCCACCTAGCTACCTTAAGATGAATGTACTGTGTGTCGTCCCACCTAGCTACCTTAAGATGAATGTACTGTGTGTGTTGTCCCACCTAGCTACCTGAAGATAAAGGTACTGTGTGTTGTCCCACCTAGCTACCTGAAGATGAATGTACTGTGTGTGGTCATCCCACCTAGCTACCTTAAGATGAATGTACTGTGTGTCGTCCCACCTAGCTACCTTAAGATGAATGTACTGTGTGTGTTGTCCCACCTAGCTACCTTAAGATGAATGTACTGTGTGTGTCGTCCCACCTAGCTACCTTAAGATGAATGTACTGTGTGTTGTCCCACCTAGCTACCTGAAGATGAATGTACTGTGTGTGGTCATCCCACCTAGCTACCTTAAGATGAATGTACTGTGTGTCGTCCCACCTAGCTACCTTAAGATGAATGTACTGTGTGTGTTGTCCCACCTAGCTACCTTAAGATGAATGTACTGTGTGTGTCGTCCCACCTAGCTACCTGAAGATGAATGTACTGTGTGTGTTGTCCCACCTAGCTACCTTAAGATGAATGTACTGTGTGTGTTGTCCCACCTAGCTACCTTAAGATGAATGTACTGTGTGTGTGTTGTCCCACCTAGCTACCTTAAGATGAATGTACTGTGTGTGTTGTCCCACCTAGCTACCTTAAGATGAATGTACTGTGTGTGTGTCGTCCCACCTAGCTACCTTAAGATGAATGTACTGTGTGTGTCGTCCCACCTAGCTACCTTAAGATGAATGTACTGTGTGTGTCGTCCCACCTAGCTACCTTAAGATGAATGTACTGTATGTATTGTCCCACCTAGCTACCTTAAGATGATTGTACTGTATGTATTGTCCTACCTAGCTACCTTAAGATGAATGTACTGTGTGTTGTCCCACCTAGCTACCTTAAGATGAATGTACTGTGTGTCGTCCCACCTAGCTACCTTAAGATGATTGTACTGTATGTATTGTCCCACCTAGCTACCTTAAGATGAATGTACTGTGTGTTGTCCCACCTAGCTACCTTAAGATGATTGTACTGTATGTATTGTCCCACCTAGCTACCTGAAGATAAATGTACTGTGTGTTGTCCCACCTAGCTACCTGAAGATGAATGTACTGTGTGTTGTCCCACCTAGCTACCTGAAGATGAATGTACTGTGTGTTGTCCCACCTAGCTACCTGAAGATAAATGTACTGTATGTATTTTCCCACCTAGCTACCTTAAGATGAATGTACTGTGTGTTGTCCCACCTAGCTACCTTAAGATGAATGTACTGTGTGTTGTCCCACCTAGCTACCTGAAGATGAATGTACTGTGTGTTGTCCCACCTAGCTACCTTAAGATGAATGTACTGTGTGTGTTGTCCCACCTAGCTACCTTAAGATGAATGTACTGTGTGTGTTGTCCCACCTAGCTACCTTAAGATGAATGTACTGTGTGTGTGTCGTCCCACCTAGCTACCTTAAGATGAATGTACTGTGTGTGTTGTCCCACCTAGCTACCTTAAGATGAATGTACTGTGTGTGTCGTCCCACCTAGCTACCTGAAGATAAATGTACTGTGTGTTGTCCCACCTAGCTACCTTAAGATGAATGTACTGTGTGTGTTGTCCCACCTAGCTACCTGAAGATGAATGTACTGTGTGTTGTCCCACCTAGCTACCTTAAGATGAATGTACTGTGTGTCGTCCCACCAAGCTACCTTAAGATGAATGTACTGTGTGTTGTCCCACCTAGCTACCTTAAGATGAATGTACTGCATGTATTGTCCCACCTAGCTACCTTAAGATGAATGTACTGTGTGTGTCGTCCCACCTAGCTACCTTAAGATGAATGTACTGTGTGTGTCGTCCCACCTAGCTACCTTAAGATGAATGTACTGCATGTATTGTCCCACCTAGCTACCTTAAGATGAATGTACTGTGTGTGTTGTCCCACCTAGCTACCTGAAGATGAATGTACTGTGTGTGTTGTCCCACCTAGCTACCTGAAGATGAATGTACTGTGTGCTGTCCCACCTAGCTACCTTAAGATGAATGTACTGTGTGTTGTCCCACCTAGCTACCTGAAGATGAATGTACTGTGTGTGTCGTCCCACCTAGCTACCTGAAGATAAATGTACTGTGTGTGTCGTCCCACCTAGCTACCTTAAGATGAATGTACTGTGTGTTGTCCCACCTAGCTACCTTAAGATGAATGTACTGTGTGTGTCGTCCCACCTAGCTACCTTAAGATGAATGTACTGCATGTATTGTCCCACCTAGCTACCTTAAGATGAATGTACTGCATGTATTGTTCCACCTAGCTACCTTAAGATGAATGTACTGCATGTATTGTCCCACCTAGCTACCTTAAGATGAATGTACTGTGTGTGTCGTCCCACCTAGCTACCTGAAGATGAATGTACTGTGTTGTCCCACCTAGCTACCTTAAGATGAATGTACTGTGTGTGTCGTCCCACCTAGCTACCTTAAGATGAATGTACTGTGTGTTGTCCCACCTAGCTACCTTAAGATGAATGTACTGTGTTGTCCCCCCTAGCTACCTTAAGATGAATGTACTGTGTGTGGTCATCCCACCTAGCTACCTTAAGATGAATGTACTGTGTGTTGTCCCACCTAGCTACCTGAAGATGAATGTACTGTGTGTGGTCATCCCACCTAGCTACCTTAAGATGAATGTACTGTGTGTTGTCCCACCTAGCTACCTGAAGATGAATGTACTGTGTGTGGTCATCCCACCTAGCTACCTTAAGATGAATGTACTGTGTGTGTGTTGTCCCACCTAGCTACCTTAAGATGAATGTACTGTGTGTGTTGTCCCACCTAGCTACCTTAAGATGAATGTACTGTGTGTGTTGTCCCACCTAGCTACCTTAAGATGAATGTACTGTGTGTGTGTCGTCCCACCTAGCTACCTTAAGATGAATGTACTGTGTGTGTTGTCCCACCTAGCTACCTTAAGATGAATGTACTGTGTGTGTTGTCCCACCTAGCTACCTTAAGATGAATGTACTGTGTGTGTGTCGTCCCACCTAGCTACCTTAAGATGAATGTACTGTGTGTCGTCCCACCTAGCTACCTTAAGATGAATGTACTGTGTGTGTTGTCCCACCTAGCTACCTGAAGATAAAGGTACTGTGTGTTGTCCCACCTAGCTACCTGAAGATGAATGTACTGTGTGTGGTCATCCCACCTAGCTACCTTAAGATGAATGTACTGTGTGTCGTCCCACCTAGCTACCTTAAGATGAATGTACTGTGTGTGTTGTCCCACCTAGCTACCTTAAGATGAATGTACTGTGTGTGTCGTCCCACCTAGCTACCTTAAGATGAATGTACTGTGTGTTGTCCCACCTAGCTACCTGAAGATGAATGTACTGTGTGTGGTCATCCCACCTAGCTACCTTAAGATGAATGTACTGTGTGTCGTCCCACCTAGCTACCTTAAGATGAATGTACTGTGTGTGTTGTCCCACCTAGCTACCTTAAGATGAATGTACTGTGTGTGTCGTCCCACCTAGCTACCTGAAGATGAATGTACTGTGTGTGTTGTCCCACCTAGCTACCTTAAGATGAATGTACTGTGTGTGTTGTCCCACCTAGCTACCTTAAGATGAATGTACTGTGTGTGTGTTGTCCCACCTAGCTACCTTAAGATGAATGTACTGTGTGTGTTGTCCCACCTAGCTACCTTAAGATGAATGTACTGTGTGTGTGTCGTCCCACCTAGCTACCTTAAGATGAATGTACTGTGTGTGTCGTCCCACCTAGCTACCTTAAGATGAATGTACTGTGTGTGTCGTCCCACCTAGCTACCTTAAGATGAATGTACTGTATGTATTGTCCCACCTAGCTACCTTAAGATGATTGTACTGTATGTATTGTCCTACCTAGCTACCTTAAGATGAATGTACTGTGTGTTGTCCCACCTAGCTACCTTAAGATGAATGTACTGTGTGTCGTCCCACCTAGCTACCTTAAGATGATTGTACTGTATGTATTGTCCCACCTAGCTACCTTAAGATGAATGTACTGTGTGTTGTCCCACCTAGCTACCTTAAGATGATTGTACTGTATGTATTGTCCCACCTAGCTACCTGAAGATAAATGTACTGTGTGTTGTCCCACCTAGCTACCTGAAGATGAATGTACTGTGTGTTGTCCCACCTAGCTACCTGAAGATGAATGTACTGTGTGTTGTCCCACCTAGCTACCTGAAGATAAATGTACTGTATGTATTTTCCCACCTAGCTACCTTAAGATGAATGTACTGTGTGTGTTGTCCCACCTAGCTACCTTAAGATGAATGTACTGTGTGTTGTCCCACCTAGCTACCTGAAGATGAATGTACTGTGTGTTGTCCCACCTAGCTACCTTAAGATGAATGTACTGTGTGTGTTGTCCCACCTAGCTACCTTAAGATGAATGTACTGTGTGTGTTGTCCCACCTAGCTACCTTAAGATGAATGTACTGTGTGTGTGTCGTCCCACCTAGCTACCTTAAGATGAATGTACTGTGTGTGTTGTCCCACCTAGCTACCTTAAGATGAATGTACTGTGTGTGTTGTCCCACCTAGCTACCTTAAGATGAATGTACTGTGTGTGTCGTCCCACCTAGCTACCTGAAGATGAATGTACTGTGTGTGTCGTCCCACCTAGCTACCTTAAGATGAATGTACTGTGTGTGTCGTCCCACCTAGCTACCTTAAGATGATTGTACTGTATGTATTGTCCCACCTAGCTACCTTAAGATGAATGTACTGTATGTATTGTCCCACCTAGCTACCTTAAGATGAATGTACTGTGTGTTGTCCCACCTAGCTACCTTAAGATGATTGTACTTTATGTATTGTCCCACCTAGCTACCTTAAGATAAATGTACTGTATGTATTGTCCCACCTAGCTACCTTAAGATGAATGTACTGTGTGTTGTCCCACCTAGCTACCTTAAGATGAATGTACTGTGTGTTGTCCCACCTAGCTACCTGAAGATGAATGTACTGTGTGTTGTCCCACCTAGCTACCTGAAGATAAATGTGCTGTGTGTTGTCCCACCTAGCTACCTGAAGATGAATGTACTGTGTGTGTCGTCCCACCTAGCTAACTTAAGATGAATGTACTGTGTGTTGTCCCACCTAGCTACCTGAAGATGAATGTACTGTGTGTGTCGTCCCACCTAGCTACCTGAAGATAAATGTACTGTGTGTTGTCCCACCTAGCTACCTTAAGATGAATGTACTGTGTGTTGTCCCACCTAGCTACCTGAAGATGAATGTACTGTGTGTGTCGTCCCACCTAGCTACCTGAAGATGAATGTACTGTGTGTGTTGTCCCACCTAGCTACCTGAAGATGAATGTACTGTGTGTGTTGTCCCACCTAGCTACCTGAAGATGAATGTACTGTGTGTTGTCCCACCTAGCTACCTTAAGATGAATGTACTGTGTGTTGTCCCACCTAGCTACCTGAAGATGAATGTACTGTGTGTGTCGTCCCACCTAGCTACCTGAAGATAAATGTACTGTGTGTGTCGTCCCACCTAGCTACCTTAAGATGAATGTACTGTGTGTTGTCCCACCTAGCTACCTTAAGATGAATGTACTGCATGTATTGTCCCACCTAGCTACCTTAAGATGAATGTACTGCATGTATTGTCCCACCTAGCTACCTTAAGATGAATGTACTGCATGTATTGTCCCACCTAGCTACCTTAAGATGAATGTACTGTGTGTGTCGTCCCACCTAGCTACCTTAAGATGAATGTACTGTGTGTTGTCCCATCTAGCTACCTTAAGATGAATGTACTGTGTGTTGTCCCACCTAGCTACCTTAAGATGAATGTACTGTGTGTGTCGTCCCACCTAGCTACCTTAAGATGAATGTACTGCATGTATTGTCCCACCTAGCTACCTTAAGATGAATGTACTGCATGTATTGTCCCACCTAGCTACCTTAAGATGAATGTACTGCATGTATTGTCCCACCTAGCTACCTTAAGATGAATGTACTGTGTGTGTCGTCCCACCTAGCTACCTGAAGATGAATGTACTGTGTTGTCCCACCTAGCTACCTTAAGATGAATGTACTGTGTGTGTCGTCCCACCTAGCTACCTTAAGATGAATGTACTGTGTGTTGTCCCACCTAGCTACCTTAAGATGAATGTACTGTGTTGTCCCCCCTAGCTACCTTAAGATGAATGTACTGTGTGTGGTCATCCCACCTAGCTACCTTAAGATGAATGTACTGTGTGTTGTCCCACCTAGCTACCTGAAGATGAATGTACTGTGTGTGGTCATCCCACCTAGCTACCTTAAGATGAATGTACTGTGTGTTGTCCCACCTAGCTACCCGAAGATGAATGTACTGTGTGTGGTCATCCCACCTAGCTACCTTAAGATGAATGTACTGTGTGTGTGTTGTCCCACCTAGCCACCTTAAGATGAATGTACTGTGTGTGTTGTCCCACCTAGCTACCTTAAGATGAATGTACTGTGTGTGTTGTCCAACCTAGCTACCTTAAGATGAATGTACTGTGTGTGTGTCGTCCCACCTAGCTACCTTAAGATGAATGTACTGTGTGTGTTGTCCCACCTAGCTACCTTAAGATGAATGTACTGTGTGTGTTGTCCCACCTAGCTACCTTAAGATGAATGTACTGTGTGTGTGTCGTCCCACCTAGCTACCTTAAGATGAATGTACTGTGTGTCGTCCCACCTAGCTACCTTAAGATGAATGTACTGTGTGTGTTGTCCCACCTAGCTACCTGAAGATAAAGGTACTGTGTGTTGTCCCACCTAGCTACCTGAAGATGAATGTACTGTGTGTGGTCATCCCACCTAGCTACCTTAAGATGAATGTACTGTGTGTCGTCCCACCTAGCTACCTTAAGATGAATGTACTGTGTGTGTTGTCCCACCTAGCTACCTTAAGATGAATGTACTGTGTGTGTCGTCCCACCTAGCTACCTTAAGATGAATGTACTGTGTGTTGTCCCACCTAGCTACCTGAAGATGAATGTACTGTGTGTGGTCATCCCACCTAGCTACCTTAAGATGAATGTACTGTGTGTCGTCCCACCTAGCTACCTTAAGATGAATGTACTGTGTGTGTTGTCCCACCTAGCTACCTTAAGATGAATGTACTGTGTGTGTCGTCCCACCTAGCTACCTGAAGATGAATGTACTGTGTGTGTTGTCCCACCTAGCTACCTTAAGATGAATGTACTGTGTGTGTTTTCCCACCTAGCTACCTTAAGATGAATGTACTGTGTGTGTGTTGTCCCACCTAGCTACCTTAAGATGAATGTACTGTGTGTGTTGTCCCACCTAGCTACCTTAAGATGAATGTACTGTGTGTGTGTCGTCCCACCTAGCTACCTTAAGATGAATGTACTGTGTGTGTCGTCCCACCTAGCTACCTTAAGATGAATGTACTGTGTGTGTCGTCCCACCTAGCTACCTTAAGATGAATGTACTGTATGTATTGTCCCACCTAGCTACCTTAAGATGATTGTACTGTATGTATTGTCCCACCTAGCTACCTTAAGATGAATGTACTGTGTGTTGTCCCACCTAGCTACCTTAAGATGAATGTACTGTGTGTCGTCCCACCTAGCTACCTTAAGATGATTGTACTGTATGTATTGTCCCACCTAGCTACCTTAAGATGAATGTACTGTGTGTTGTCCCACCTAGCTACCTTAAGATGATTGTACTGTATGTATTGTCCCACCTAGCTACCTGAAGATAAATGTACTGTGTGTTGTCCCACCTAGCTACCAGAAGATGAATGTACTGTGTGTTGTCCCACCTAGCTACCTGAAGATGAATGTACTGTGTGTTGTCCCACCTAGCTACCTGAAGATGAATGTACTGTGTGTGTCGTCCCACCTAGCTACCTTAAGATTAATGTACTGTGTGTGTCGTCCCACCTAGCTACCTTAAGATGATTGTACTGTATGTATTGTCCCACCTAGCTACCTTAAGATGAATGTACTGTATGTATTGTCCCACCTAGCTACCTTAAGATGAATGTACTGTGTGTTGTCCCACCTAGCTACCTTAAGATGATTGTACTGTATGTATTGTCCCACCTAGCTACCTTAAGATAAATGTACTGTATGTATTGTCCCACCTAGCTACCTTAAGATGAATGTACTGTGTGTTGTCCCACCTAGCTACCTTAAGATGAATGTACTGTGTGTTGTCCCACCTAGCTACCTGAAGATGAATGTACTGTGTGTTGTCCCACCTAGCTACCTGAAGATAAATGTGCTGTGTGTTGTCCCACCTAGCTACCTGAAGATGAATGTACTGTGTGTGTCGTCCCACCTAGCTACCTGAAGATAATTGTACTGTGTGTTGTCCCACCTAGCTACCTTAAGATGAATGTACTGTGTGTTGTCCCACCTAGCTACCTGAAGATGAATGTACTGTGTGTGTCGTCCCACCTAGCTACCTGAAGATGAATGTACTGTGTGTGTTGTCCCACCTAGCTACCTGAAGATGAATGTACTGTGTGTGATGTCCCACCTAGCTACCTGAAGATGAATGTACTGTGTGTTGTCCCACCTAGCTACCTTAAGATGAATGTACTGTGTGTTGTCCCACCTAGCTACCTGAAGATGAATGTACTGTGTGTGTCGTCCCACCTAGCTACCTGAAGATAAATGTACTGTGTGTGTCGTCCCACCTAGCTACCTTAAGATGAATGTACTGTGTGTTGTCCCACCTAGCTACCTTAAGATGAATGTACTGCATGTATTGTCCCACCTAGCTACCTTAAGATGAATGTACTGCATGTATTGTCCCACCTAGCTACCTTAAGATGAATGTACTGCATGTATTGTCCCACCTAGCTACCTTAAGATGAATGTACTGTGTGTGTCGTCCCACCTAGCTACCTTAAGATGAATGTACTGTGTGTTGTCCCATCTAGCTACCTTAAGATGAATGTACTGTGTGTGTCGTCCCACCTAGCTACCTTAAGATGAATGTACTGTGTGTGTCGTCCCACCTAGCTACCTTAAGATGAATGTACTGTGTGTGTCGTCCCACCTAGCTACCTGAAGATGAATGTACTGTGTGTTGTCCCACCTAGCTACCTTAAGATGAATGTACTGTGTGTTGTCCCACCTAGCTACCTGAAGATGAATGTACTGTGTGTGTCGTCCCACCTAGCTACCTTAAGATGAACGTACTGTGTGTTGTCCCACCTAGCTACCTTAAGATGAATGTACTGTGTGTCGTCCCACCTAGCTACCTTAAGATGAATGTACTGTGTGTTGTCCCACCTAGCTACCTGAAGATGAATGTACTGTGTGTGGTCATCCCACCTAGCTACCTTAAGATGAATGTACTGCATGTATTGTCCCACCTAGCTACCTTAAGATGAATGTACTGCATGTATTGTCCCACCTAGCTACCTTAAGATGAATGTACTGTGTGTGTCGTCCCACCTAGCTACCTGAAGATGAATGTACTGTGTGTGTCGTCCCACCTAGCTACCTTAAGATGAATGTACTGTGTGTGTTGTCCCACCTAGCTACCTGAAGATGAATGTACTGTGTGTGTTGTCCCACCTAGCTACCTGAAGATGAATGTACTGTGTGTTGTCCCACCTAGCTACCTTAAGATGAATGTACTGTGTGTTGTCCCACCTAGCTACCTGAAGATGAATGTACTGTGTGTGTCGTCCCACCTAGCTACCTGAAGATAAATGTACTGTGTGTGTCGTCCCACCTAGCTACCTTAAGATGAATGTACTGTGTGTTGTCCCACCTAGCTACCTTAAGATGAATGTACTGCATGTATTGTCCCACCTAGCTACCTTAAGATGAATGTACTGCATGTATTGTCCCACCTAGCTACCTTAAGATGAATGTACTGCATGTATTGTCCCACCTAGCTACCTTAAGATGAATGTACTGTGTGTGTCGTCCCACCTAGCTACCTTAAGATGAATGTACTGTGTGTTGTCCCATCTAGCTACCTTAAGATGAATGTACTGTGTGTGTCGTCCCACCTAGCTACCTTAAGATGAATGTACTGTGTGTGTCGTCCCACCTAGCTACCTTAAGATGAATGTACTGTGTGTGTCGTCCCACCTAGCTACCTTAAGATGAATGTACTGCATGTATTGTCCCACCTAGCTACCTTAAGATGAATGTAC
Source organism: Salvelinus fontinalis (assembly GCF_029448725.1). Classification (NCBI taxonomy): domain Eukaryota; kingdom Metazoa; phylum Chordata; class Actinopteri; order Salmoniformes; family Salmonidae; genus Salvelinus; species Salvelinus fontinalis. Next base: position 908,096 of record NC_074667.1, read on the forward strand.
TGTGTGTGTTGTCCCACCTAGCTACCTGAAGATGAATGTACTGTGTGTGTTGTCCCACCTAGCTACCTGAAGATGAATGTACTGTGTGTTGTCCCACCTAGCTACCTTAAGATGAATGTACTGTGTGTTGTCCCACCTAGCTACCTGAAGATGAATGTACTGTGTGTGTCGTCCCACCTAGCTACCTGAAGATAAATGTACTGTGTGTTGTCCCACCTAGCTACCTTAAGATGAATGTACTGTGTGTTGTCCCACCTAGCTACCTGAAGATGAATGTACTGTGTGTGTCGTCCCACCTAGCTACCTGAAGATGAATGTACTGTGTGTGTCGTCCCACCTAGCTACCTGAAGATGAATGTACTGTGTGTGTCGTCCCACCTAGCTACCTTAAGATGAATGTACTGTGTGTGTCGTCCCACCTAGCTACCTGAAGATGAATGTACTGTGTGTGTCGTCCCACCTAGCTACCTTAAGATGAATGTACTGTGTGTTGTCCCACCTAGCTACCTTAAGATGAATGTACTGTGTGTCGTCCCACCTAGCTACCTTAAGATGAATGTACTGTGTGTTGTCCCACCTAGCTACCTGAAGATGAATGTACTGTGTGTGGTCATCCCACCTAGCTACCTTAAGATGAATGTACTGCATGTATTGTCCCACCTAGCTACCTTAAGATGAATGTACTGCATGTATTGTCCCACCTAGCTACCTTAAGATGAATGTACTGTGTGTGTCGTCCCACCTAGCTACCTGAAGATGAATGTACTGTGTGTGTCGTCCCACCTAGCTACCTTAAGATGAATGTACTGTGTGTGTCGTCCCACCTAGCTACCTTAAGATGAATGTACTGTGTGTTGTCCCACCTAGCTACCTTAAGATGAATGTACTGTGTGTGTCGTCCCACCTAGCTACCTTAAGATGAATGTACTGCATGTATTGTCCCACCTAGCTACCTTAAGATGAATGTACTGCGTGTATTGTCCCACCTAGCTACCTGAAGATAAATGTACTGTGTGTTGTCCCACCTAGCTACCTTAAGATGAATGTACTGTGTGTGTTGTCCCACCTAGCTACCTGAAGATGAATGTACTGTGTTGTCCCACCTAGCTACCTTAAGATGAATGTACTGTGTGTTGTCCCACCTAGCTACCTTAAGATGAATGTACTGTGTGTGTCGTCCCACCTAGCTACCTGAAGATAAATGTACTGTGTGTTGTCCCACCTAGCTACCTTAAGATGAATGTACTGTGTGTGTTGTCCCACCTAGCTACCTGAAGATGAATGTACTGTGTTGTCCCACCTAGCTACCTTAAGATGAATGTACTGCATGTATTGTCCCACCTAGCTACCTTAAGATGAATGTACTGTGTGTTGTCCCACCTAGCTACCTTAAGATGAATGTACTGCATGTATTGTCCCACCTAGCTACCTTAAGATGAATGTACTGTGTGTGTCGTCCCACCTAGCTACCTTAAGATGAATGTACTGTGTGTGTCGTCCCACCTAGCTACCTTAAGATGAATGTACTGCATGTATTGTCCCACCTAGCTACCTTAAGATGAATGTACTGTGTGTGTTGTCCCACCTAGCTACCTGAAGATGAATGTACTGTGTGTGTTGTCCCACCTAGCTACCTGAAGATGAATGTACTGTGTGTTGTCCCACCTAGCTACCTTAAGATGAATGTACTGTGTGTCGTCCCACCAAGCTACCTTAAGATGAATGTACTGTGTGTTGTCCCACCTAGCTACCTTAAGATGAATGTACTGCATGTATTGTCCCACCTAGCTACCTTAAGATGAATGTACTGTGTGTGTCGTCCCACCTAGCTACCTTAAGATGAATGTACTGTGTGTGTCGTCCCACCTAGCTACCTTAAGATGAATGTACTGCATGTATTGTCCCACCTAGCTACCTTAAGATGAATGTACTGTGTGTGTTGTCCCACCTAGCTACCTGAAGATGAATGTACTGTGTGTGTTGTCCCACCTAGCTACCTGAAGATGAATGTACTGTGTGCTGTCCCACCTAGCTACCTTAAGATGAATGTACTGTGTGTTGTCCCACCTAGCTACCTGAAGATGAATGTACTGTGCGTGTCGTCCCACCTAGCTACCTGAAGATAAATGTACTGTGTGTGTCGTCCCACCTAGCTACCTTAAGATGAATGTACTGTGTGTTGTCCCACCTAGCTACCTTAAGATGAATGTACTGTGTGTGTCGTCCCACCTAGCTACCTTAAGATGAATGTACTGCATGTATTGTCCCACCTAGCTACCTTAAGATGAATGTACTGCATGTATTGTCCCACCTAGCTACCTTAAGATGAATGTACTGCATGTATTGTCCCACCTAGCTACCTTAAGATGAATGTACTGTGTGTGTCGTCCCACCTAGCTACCTTAAGATGAATGTACTGTGTGTTGTCCCACCTAGCTACCTTAAGATGAATGTACTGTGTGTGTCGTCCCACCTAGCTACCTTAAGATGAATGTACTGTGTGTGTCGTCCCACCTAGCTACCTTAAGATGAATGTACTGCATGTATTGTCCCACCTAGCTACCTTAAGATGAATGTACTGTGTGTGTTGTCCCACCTAGCTACCTTAAGATGAATGTACTGTGTGTGTCGTCCCACCTAGCTACCTTAAGATGAATGTACTGCATGTATTGTCCCACCTAGCTACCTTAAGATGAATGTACTGCATGTATTGTCCCACCTAGCTACCTTAAGATGAATGTACTGCATGTATTGTCCCACCTAGCTACCTTAAGATGAATGTACTGTGTGTGTCGTCCCACCTAGCTACCTTAAGATGAATGTACTGTGTGTTGTCCCACCTAGCTACCTTAAGATGAATGTACTGTGTGTGTCGTCCCACCTAGCTACCTTAAGATGAATGTACTGTGTGTGTCGTCCCACCTAGCTACCTTAAGATGAATGTACTGCATGTATTGTCCCACCTAGCTACCTTAAGATGAATGTACTGTGTGTGTTGTCCCACCTAGCTACCTGAAGATGAATGTACTGTGTGTGTTGTCCCACCTAGCTACCTGAAGATGAATGTACTGTGTGTTGTCCCACCTAGCTACCTTAAGATGAATGTACTGTGTGTCGTCCCACCTAGCTACCTTAAGATGAATGTACTCTGTGTGTCGTCCCACCTAGCTACCTTAAGATGAATGTACTGTATGTATTGTCCCACCTAGCTACCTTAAGATGAATGTACTGTGTGTGTCGTCCAACCTAGCTACCTTAAGATGATTGTACTGTATGTATTGTCCCACCTAGCTACCTTAAGATGAATGTACTGTATGTATTGTCCCACCTAGCTACCTTAAGATGAATGTACTGTGTGTTGTCCCACCTAGCTACCTTAAGATGATTGTACTGTATGTATTGTCCCACCTAGCTACCTTAAGATGAATGTACTGTGTGTTGTCCCACCTAGCTACCTGAAGATGAATGTACTGTGTGTGTCGTCCTACCTAGCTACCTGAAGATGAATGTACTGTGTGTGTCGTCCCACCTAGCTACCTGAAGATGAATGTACTGTGTGTGTCGTCCCACCTAGCTACCTGAAGATGAATGTACTGTGTGTGTCGTCCCACCTAGCTACCTGAAGATGAATGTACTGTGTGTCTCGTCCCACCTAGCTACCTTAAGATGAATGTACTGTGTGTGTCGTCCCACCTAGCTACCTGAAGATGAATGTACTGTGTGTGTCGTCCCACCTAGCTACCTGAAGATGAATGTACTGTGTATGTCGTCCCACCTAGCTACCTTAAGATGAATGTACTGTGTGTTGTCCCACCTAGCTACCTTAAGATGAATGTACTGTGTGTGTCATCCCACCTAGCTACCTTAAGATGAATGTACTGTGTGTGTCGTCCCACCTAGCTACCTGAAGATGAATGTACTGCATGTATTGTCCCACCTAGCTACCTTAAGATGAATGTACTGCATGTATTGTCCCACCTAGCTACCTTAAGATGAATGTACTGTGTGTTGTCCCACCTAGCTACCTTAAGATGAATGTACTGTGTGTGTCGTCCCACCTAGGTACCTTAAGATGAATGTACTGTGTGTGTCGTCCCACCTAGCTACCTTAAGATGAATGTACTGCATGTATTGTCCCACCTAGCTACCTTAAGATGAATGTACTGTGTGTGTTGTCCCACCTAGCTACCTGAAGATGAATGTACTGTGTGTGTTGTCCCACCTAGCTACCTGAAGATGAATGTACTGTGTGTTGTCCCACCTAGCTACCTTAAGATGAATGTACTGTGTGTTGTCCCACCTAGCTACCTGAAGATGAATGTACTGTGTGTGTCGTCCCACCTAGCTACCTGAAGATAAATGTACTGTGTGTTGTCCCACCTAGCTACCTTAAGATGAATGTACTGTGTGTTGTCCCACCTAGCTACCTGAAGATGAATGTACTGTGTGTGTCGTCCCACCTAGCTACCTGAAGATGAATGTACTGTGTGTGTCGTCCCACCTAGCTACCTGAAGATGAATGTACTGTGTGTGTCGTCCCACCTAGCTACCTTAAGATGAATGTACTGTGTGTGTCGTCCCACCTAGCTACCTGAAGATGAATGTACTGTGTGTGTCGTCCCACCTAGCTACCTGAAGATGAATGTACTGTGTGTGTCGTCCCACCTAGCTACCTTAAGATGAATGTACTGTGTGTGTCGTCCCACCTAGCTACCTTAAGATGAATGTACTGTGTGTGTCGTCCCACCTAGCTACCTTAAGATGAATGTACTGCATGTATTGTCCCACCTAGCTACCTTAAGATGAATGTACTGCATGTATTGTCCCACCTAGCTACCTTAAGATGAATGTACTGCATGTATTGTCCCACCTAGCTACCTTAAGATGAATGTACTGTGTGTGTCGTCCCACCTAGCTACCTTAAGATGAATGTACTGTGTGTTGTCCCACCTAGCTACCTTAAGATGAATGTACTGTGTGTGTCGTCCCACCTAGCTACCTTAAGATGAATGTACTGTGTGTGTCGTCCCACCTAGCTACCTTAAGATGAATGTACTGTGTGTGTCGTCCCACCTAGCTACCTTAAGATGAATGTACTGTGTGTTGTCCCACCTAGCTACCTTAAGATGAATGTACTGTGTGTGTCGTCCCACCTAGCTACCTTAAGATGAATGTACTGTGTGTATCGTCCCACCTAGCTACCTTAAGATGAATGTACTGCATGTATTGTCCCACCTAGCTACCTTAAGATGAATGTACTGTGTGTGTTGTCCCACCTAGCTACCTGAAGATGAATGTACTGTGTGTGTTGTCCCACCTAGCTACCTGAAGATGAATGTACTGTGTGTTGTCCCACCTAGCTACCTTAAGATGAATGTACTGTGTGTTGTCCCACCTAGCTACCTGAAGATAAATGTACTGTGTGTTGTCCCACCTAGCTACCTTAAGATGAATGTACTGTGTGTTGTCCCACCTAGCTACCTGAAGATGAATGTACTGTGTGTGTCGTCCCACCTAGCTACCTGAAGATGAATGTACTGTGTGTGTCGTCCCACCTAGCTACCTGAAGATGAATGTACTGTGTGTGTCGTCCCACCTAGCTACCTTAAGATGAATGTACTGTGTGTGTCGTCCCACCTAGCTACCTGAAGATGAATGTACTGTGTGTGTCGTCCCACCTAGCTACCTTAAGATGAATGTACTGTGTGTTGTCCCACCTAGCTACCTTAAGATGAATGTACTGTGTGTGTCGTCCCACCTAGCTACCTTAAGATGAATGTACTGCATGTATTGTCCCACCTAGCTACCTTAAGATGAATGTACTGCATGTATTGTCCCACCTAGCTACCTTAAGATGAATGTACTGTGTGTGTCGTCCCACCTAGCTACCTTAAGATGAATGTACTGCATGTATTGTCCCACCTAGCTACCTTAAGATGAATGTAATGTGTGTGTCGTCCCACCTAGCTACCTTAAGATGAATGTACTGTGTGTGTCGTCCCACCTAGCTACCTTAAGATGAATGTACTGCATGTATTGTCCCACCTAGCTACCTTAAGATGAATGTACTGCATGTATTGTCCCACCTAGCTACCTTAAGATGAATGTACTGCATGTATTGTCCCACCTAGCTACCTTAAGATGAATGTACTGTGTGTGTCGTCCCACCTAGCTACCTTAAGATGAATGTACTGTGTGTGTCGTCCCACCTAGCTACCTTAAGATGAATGTACTGCATGTATTGTTCCACCTAGCTACCTTAAGATGAATGTACTGCATGTATTGTCCCACCTAGCTACCTTAAGATGAATGTACTGCATGTATTGTCCCACCTAGCTACCTTAAGATGAATGTACTGTGTGTGTCGTCCCACCTAGCTACCTTAAGATGAATGTACTGCATGTATTGTCCCACCTAGCTACCTTAAGATGAATGTACTGTGTGTATTGTCCCACCTAGCTACCTGAAGATGAATGTACTGTGTGTGTCGTCCCACCTAGCTACCTTAAGATGAATGTACTGTGTGTGTTGTCCCACCTAGCTACCTTAAGATGAATGTACTGTGTGTGTCGTCCCACCTAGCTACCTTAAGATGAATGTACTGTGTGTGTTGTCCCACCTAGCTACCTTAAGATTAATGTACTGTGTTGTCCCACCTAGCTACCTTAAGATGAACGTACTGTGTGTCGTCCCACCTAGCTACCTTAAGATGAATGTACTGTGTGTGTCGTCCCACCTAGCTACCTTAAGATGAATGTACTGTGTGTATTGTCCCACCTAGCTACCTGAAGATGAATGTACTGTGTGTGTCGTCCCACCTAGCTACCTTAAGATGAATGTACTGTAACTGTAAGTCACTCTGGATAAGAGCGTCTGCTAAATGACTGAAATGTAAATGTAAAACGAGAGAGAGTTCAGATGAGGTGAGGTGATGTCACACACACACACACACACACACACACACACACACACACACACACACACACACACACACACACACCCACACCCACACCCACACCCACACCCACACACACACACACACACACACACACACACACACACACCTTGCCGAAGTCTCTGACATCAAACAGGTCGAAGGCTTCAAACAGTTCCGTCTTCCTCAGGTGAAACTTCTCCTGACACACCCCCAGGAACGTACGGATGTTCTTCAGACACAGGAACTACAGGGAGCCAATCAGAACAGGTTATTTCAGACACAGGAACTACAGAAGCCAATCATATCAGGTTTTTCAGACACGGGAACTAGAGGAGCCAATCAGATAAGGTTATTTAAGACACAGGAACTACAGAAGCCAATCATATCAGGTTAATTAGACACAGGAACTACAGTAGCCAATCATATCAGGTTAGTTAAGACACAAGGAACTACAGTGAGCTAATCAGAACAGGTTATTCACAAGCCATTGAGTCACACTTCATAGGTTCAGTTATCACATTGAAATTGGTCATCACACATCCCCTCAGCCAACGTGTATAATGATTGACTGATTCATTGATTGATCGACAGACACAATACTGTGCACATCACTATGGAAACCAGTAGGGAGGTGGAGGGAAAGAAACAAGGGAGAGAAGGAGAGATAACATGAGGGGGAGAGAGAGAAAGAGAGAGGAGAGATAGATATGGAGAGAAAGAGAGAGGAGAGAGAGAGAAAGAGAGAGGATAGAGAGAGAGAGAAAGAGAGAGGAGAGAGAGAAAGAGAGAGGAGAGAGAGAGAGAGAGAAAGAAAGAGAGATGGAGAGAAAGAGAGAGAGAGAGAGAGAGAGAGAGAGAGAGAGAGGAGAGAGAGAGAGAGAGGAGAGAGAGAGAGAGGAGAGAGAGAGAGAGAGAGCAACAAGCTGTTCATCTAGTCAGTGTAAAACACATTACTGTATCTAATACAAAACCCTGCTGCTCAGCGGTCAGACATTTGCAGTATCGGATTTGCATAGCTTCCTGTCAGAGCGGTGTGTGTGTGTGTGTGTGTGTGGTGTCAGCATTGTTAAATAGAGAACTCCAATTTTAAAAAAGGGGAAATGTTTTGACTGGCACTGATATATGACCCTGGTATGAGTACACACACACACATATGACCCTGGTATGAGTACACACACACACACACACACACACACACACACACACACACACACACACACACACACACACACACACACACACACACACACACACACACACACACACACACACACACACACACACACACACACACACACACATCTGTGATGTCCACAGACGTGGATTCCTTTTGTTGCAGTGGACACTTCCCTGTGCAGTTATGCAAAGTGTCTCAACATGTGTGTTATGAAGGGAGGACACTAGTCACCTCATAGGACTCCCCAGAGTTACACACACGGCCCCACAGCACGATCAAACCTGCTACGAAACCAACACACGCAGCACGATCAAACCTGCTACGAAACCAACACACTCAGCACGATCAAACCTGCTACGAAACCAACACACTCAGCACGATCAAACCTGCTACGAAACCAACACACTCAGCACGATCAAACCTGCTACGAAACCAACACACTCAGCACGATCAAACCTGCTACGAAACCAACACACTCAGCACGATCAAACCTGCTACGAAACCAACACACTCAGCCACTCAGCACGATCAAACCTGCTACGAAACCAACAAACTCAGCACGATCAAACCTGCTACGAAACCAACACACTCAGCCACTCAGCACGATCAAACCTGCTACGAAACCAACACACTCAGCACGATCAAACCTGCTACGAAACCAACACACTCAGCACGATCAAACCTGCTACGAAACCAACAAACTCAGCACGATCAAACCTGCTACGAAACCAACACACTCAGCACGATCAAACCTGCTACGAAACCAACACACTCAGCACGATCAAACCTGCTACGAAACCAACACACTCAGCACGATCAAACCTGCTATGAAACCAACACACTCAGCACGATCAAACCTGCTACGAAACCAACACACTCAGCACGATCAAACCTGCTACGAAACCAACACACTCAGCACGATCAAACCTGCTACGAAACCAACACACTCAGCACGATCAAACCTGCTATGAAACCAACACACTCAGCACGATCAAACCTGCTACGAAACCAACACACTCAGCACGATCAAACCTGCTACGAAACCAACACACTCAGCAAGGTTAAACCTGCTACGAAACCAACACACTCAGCAAGGTCAAACCTGCTACGAAACCAACACACACACACACACACACACACACACACACACACACACACACACACACACACACACACACACACACACACACACACACACACACACACACACACACACACACACACACACACACACACACACACACACACACACACACACGGCCACTCAGCACGATCAAACCTGCTACAAAACCAACACACACACACACACACACACACACACACACACACACACACACACACACACACACACACACACACACACACACACACACACACACACACACACACACACACACACGGCCACTCAGCACGATCAAACCAGCTACGAAACCAACACGCACACACACACTTAGCACGGTCAAACCTGCTATGACCCAACACACACACACACACACACACACACACACACACACACACACACACACACACACACACACACACACACACACACACACACACACACACACACACACCTGCTATGACCCAACACAAACACACACACACACACACACACACACACACACACACACACACACACACACACACACACACACACACACACACACACACACACACACCTGCTACGACCGAACAAACACAAACACATTTTACTGTATATAGCCTGTCTTTTTACTGTTGTTTTATTTATTTACTTACCTATTGTTCACCTAACACCTTTTTTGCACTATTGGTTAGAGCCTGTAAGTAAGCATTTCACTGTAAGGTCTACACCTGTTGTATTCAGCATTTCACTGTAGGGTCTACACCTGTTGTATTCAGCATTTCACTGTAAGGTCTACTACACCTGTTGTATTCAGCATTTCACTGTAAGGTCTACTACACCTGTTGTATTCAGCATTTCACTGTAAGGTCTACTACACCTGTTGTATTCAGCATTTCACTGTAAGGTCTACTACACCTGGTGTATTCAGCATTTCACTGTAGGGTCTACACCTGTTGTATTCAGCATTTCACTGTAAGGTCTACACCTGTTGTATTCAGCATTTCACTGTAAGGTCTACTACACCTGTTGTATTCAGCATTTCACTGTAAGGTCTACTACACCTGTTGTATTCAGCATTTCACTGTAAGGTCTAGACCTGTAGTATTCAGCATTTCACTGTAAGGTCTACTACACCTGTTGTATTCAGCATTTCACTGTAAGGTCTACACCTGTTGTATTCAGCATTTCACTGTAAGGTCTACTACGCCTGTTGTATTCAGCATTTCACTGTAAGGTCTACTACACCTGTTGTATTCAGCATTTCACTGTAAGGTCTACTACACCTGTTGTGTTCAGCATTTCACTGTAAGGTCTACTACACCTGTTGTATTCAGCATTTCACTGTAAGGTTTACTACACCTGTTGTATTCAGCATTTCACTGTAAGGTCTACTACACCTGTTGTATTCAGCATTTCACTGTAAGGTCTACTACACCTGTTGTATTCAGCATTTCACTGTAAGGTCTAGACCTGTAGTATTCAGCATTTCACTGTAAGGTCTACACCTGTTGTATTCAGCATTTCACTGTAAGGTCTACACCTGTTGTATTCAGCATTTCACTGTAAGGTCTACACCTGTTGTATTCAGCATTTCACTGTAAGGTCTACTACACCTGTTGTATTCAGCATTTCACTGTAAGGTCTACTACACCTGTTGTATTCAGCATTTCACTGTAAGGTCTAGACCTCTTGTATTCAGCATTTCACTGTAAGGTCTACACCTGTTGTATTCAGCATTTCACTGTAGGGTCTACACCTGTTGTATTCAGCATTACACTGTAGGGTCTACACCTGTTGTATTCAGCATTTCACTGTAGGGTCTACACCTGTTGTATTCGGCGCACGTGACAAATAAACTTTGATTTGATTTGACATTTAATAACATTTATCAATGAACTAATATTATGACCCACAGAAAGGATTCCCCGGTCCCTTAAACCCACACACTGTAAACCACAAGAGATTATGGTCATTGATAATCACTCACTCACTCACTCACACACACACACACACACACACACACACACACACACACATACACACACACACACACACACACACACACACACACACCACACACACACACACACACACACACACACACACACACACACACACACACACAGTGATTTTCTTATCTCATTGGCAGGGGGCTTAAATGCGGTCTGCTCGTCACTATGGAATGGTCGCTATGGAAACGGACGGTATGGAAATGAAGCAGGAAACAGTCTCCATGATAACAGAATGGTGTTAAGAACGAACGCTAATTCAGGACAGGACCAGATGTCAACGCGGCGATTTTAACGCAGCTCCCTAGCAACTCAACAAGCACCAGCTGCTACACGTTGCCAACCAGCCTCCACGCCTGTCTGCAACACTTTAACTAGTTTCCTTGAACGCAGCTCCTCAACAAGCACCAACTGCTACACGTTGCCAACCAGCCTCCACGCCTGTCTGCAACACTTTAACTAGTTTCCTTGAACGCAGCTCCTCAACAAGCACCAGCTGCTACACGTTGCCAACCAGCCTCCACGCCTGTCTGCAACACTTTAACTAGTTTCCTTGAACGCAGCTCCTCAACAAGCACCAGCTGCTACACGTTGCCAACCAGCCTCCACGCCTGTCTGCAACACTTTAACTAGTTTCCTTGAACGCAGCTCCTCAACACACTGCTCTCTCTCCCTCCTCTCTTTAATACCTGACACACTGCTCTCTCCCTCCTCTCTTTAATACCTGACACACTGCTCTCTCTCCCTCCTCTCTTTAATACCTGACACACTGCTCTCTCTCCCTCCTCTCTTTAATACCTGACACACTGCTCTCTCTCCCTCCTCTCTTTAATACCTGACACACTGCTCTCTCTCCCTCCTCTCTTTAATACCTGACACACTGCTCTCTCTCCCTCCTCTCTTTAATACCTGACACACTGCTCTCTCCCTCCTCTCTTTAATACCTGACACACTGCTCTCTCCCTCCTCTCTTTAATACCTGACACACTGCTCTCTCTCCCTCCTCTCTTTAATACCTGACACACTGCTCTATCTCCCTCCTCTCTTTAATACCTGACACACTGCTCTCTTACTACTGCTTTTCCACTGGACCCTGACTGCTACTGTGGACCTTGACTGCTACTGTGGACCTTGACTGCTACTGTGGACCTTGACTGCTACTGTGGACCCTGACTGCTACTGTGGACCCTGACCGCTACTGTGGACCCACTGGACACTGACCGCTACTGTGGACCCTGACTGCTACTGTGGACCCACTGGACCCTGACCGCTACTGTGGACCCTGACCGCTACTGTGGACCCACTGGACACTGACCGCTACTGTGGACCCTGACCGCTACTGTGGACCCTGACCGCTACTGTGGACCCACTGGACACTGACCGCTACTGTGGACCCTGACCGCTACTGTGGACCCACTGGACACTGACCGCTACTGTGGACCCACTGGACCCTGACCGCTACTGTGGACCCTGACCGCTACTGTGGACCCACTGGACACTGACCGCTACTGTGGACCCACTGGACACTGACCGCTACTGTGGACCCTGACTGCTACTGTGGACCCACTGGACCCTGACCGCTACTGTGGACACACTGGACCCTGACCGCTACTGTGGACCTTGACTGCTACTGTGGACCTTGACTGCTACTGTGGACCCTGACTGCTACTGTGGACCCTGACCGCTACTGTGGACCCACTGGACACTGACCGCTACTGTGGACACTGACCGCTACTGTGGACCCTGACTGCTACTGTGGACCCTGACTGCTACTGTGGACCCTGACCGCTACTGTGGACACTGACCGCTACTGTGGACCCTGACCGCTACTGTGGACCCTGACCGCTACTGTGGACCATGGACGCTACTGTGGACCCTGACCGCTACTGTGGACCCTGGACGCTACTGTGAACCCTGGACGCTACTCTGGACCCTGGATGCTACTGTGGACCCTGACTGCTACTGTGGACCCTGACCGCTACTGTGGACCCTGGACGCTACTGTGGACCCTGACTGCTACTGTGGACCCTGACCGCTACTGTGGACCCTGGACGCTACTGTGGACCCTGGACGCTACTGTGGACCCTGGACGCTACTGTGGACCCTGACCGCTACTGTGGACCCTGGACGCTACTGTGGACACTGACCGCTACTGTGGACCCTGACCGCTACTGTGGACCCTGACCGCTACTGTGGACACTGACCGCTACTGTGGACCCACTGGACCCTGACCGCTACTGTGGACCCTGACCGCTACTGTGGACCCTGACCGCTACTGTGGACCCTGACCGCTACTGTGGACACTGACCGCTCCTGTGGACCCTGACCGCTACTGTGGACACTGACCGCTCCTGTGGACCCTGACCGCTCCTGTGGACCCTGACTGCTACTGTGGACCCTGACCGCTACTGTGGACCCTGACTGCTACTGTGGACCCTGACCACTACTGTGGACCCTGACTGCTACTGTGGACCCACTGGACACTGACCGCTACTGTGGACCCTGACCGCTACTGTGGACCCACTGGACCCTGACCGCTACTGTGGACCCTGACTGCTACTGTGGACCCTGACCGCTACTGTGGGCCCACTGGACACTGACCGCTACTGTGGACCCACTGGACACTGACCGCTACTGTGGACCCTGACCGCTACTGTGGACACTGACCGCTACTGTGGACCCACTGGACCCTGACCGCTACTGTGGACCCTGACCGCTACTGTGGACCCTGACCGCTACTGTGGACCCTGACCGCTACTGTGGACACTGACCGCTCCTGTGGACCCTGACCGCTACTGTGGACACTGACCGCTCCTGTGGACCCTGACCGCTCCTGTGGACCCTGACTGCTACTGTGGACCCTGACCGCTACTGTGGACCCTGACTGCTACTGTGGACCCTGACCACTACTGTGGACCCTGACTGCTACTGTGGACCCACTGGACACTGACCGCTACTGTGGACCCTGACCGCTACTGTGGACCCACTGGACCCTGACCGCTACTGTGGACCCTGACTGCTACTGTGGACCCACTGGACACTGACCGCTACTGTGGACACTGACCGCTACTGTGGACCCTGACCGCTACTGTGGGCCCACTGGACCCTGACCGCTACTGTGGACACTGACCGCTACTGTGGACCCTGACCGCTACTGTAGACCCACTGGACACTGACCGCTACTGTGGACCCTGACCGCTACTGTGGACTGGACCCTGACCGCTGCTCCGGCAGTGTCTCACCTAGCCTTTGCCAGCGACGGCCTGTCTCTCAGCATACTGCTTCCTCTACCTGCTACCTCACGTTCTGACTCTGCCAGCGGTGCAGCTGGTTCTCTGGTGGCTCTGGCCTCTTGGCTGTCTTTCCTGCTCCATCTTCACAGCCTCTAACAGCTCTTCCCCTCTCAGGTACCACTGGTCCTGTGTACGATGCTACAGCAGCTCCTCTCTCTGCCACTGACGTCCTCTCTCCCCACCTGCCTCTCCACCAGTGACGACCTCCATCTTTGCCACTGGTCCTGTGTACGATGCTACAGCAGTGCCTCCCCTCCTTCTCTGCCAGCGCCGCCGGTTCAGCTGTATGTGCCTGCTGCCCCTGTTCTTCACAGCTGTGACTGCAGACCCCATCCCTGCACCCCTGGCTCACCATTCCCTCTCAGCTGTACAGTAGCTTCTTCACCCGCATGGTGTCCATGGCCGGCCTCCTCTGCTGTTGTCCATCCACCCTGCCTGTATCCTGTCATGTACTGGGGCACTCAGCTGTACAGTAGCTTCTTCACCCACAGGGTGTCCATGGCCGGCCTCCTCTGCTGTTGTCCATCCACCCTGCCTGTATCCTGTCATGTACTGGGGCACTCAGCTGAACAGTAGCTTCTTCACCCGCATGGTGTCCATGGCCTGCCTCCTCTGCAGTTGTCCATCCCCCCTGCCTGCATCCTGTCTGCCCGACGCCAGCAGCCCTTGATAAATCCCTCATACTGCCTCTGCTTGCTGCTCCACTCTGACAACCCCTTTCCTTCCGTCAACCGTTGTCCCCCGTGATCCAACAACCTGGCTATTATGTTTTGCCTTCGACACTCCGTCGGTGGCTCACCCCCTCTGCCAATGATGTCCTTTCTCTTCACCTCCAATCCCGCTGACTGCCATCCCGCAGCATCTCACCTTCCGTCCCGACCAGCCATGAACTCCCACCTCCCAGCCAGCTCATCCAGTTACGTGCCAACTGCTCCTGCAGCGGTTCAGCCCCTGGTCTTACCAGCTGAGAACCTCTCCTAGATCAGTCCTCAACTGCTCCTGCAGCGGTTCAGCCCCTGGTCTTACCAGCTGAGAACCTCTCCTAGATCAGTCCCCAACTGCTCCTGCAGCGGTTCAGCCCCTGGTCTTACCAGCTGAGAACCTCTCCTAGATCAGTCCTCAACTGCCCAGCCTCGCCATCACCACAGCAGTCTAATTACCACGGCCTGACAGTGATGTTTACCAGAGACTCCAAGCCAAACTTTGGAGTCCACCCCCTGGATCCTTCATCTGCAGTCCTCTGCTTCATCTGCAGTCCTCTGTTTCATCTGCAGTCCTCTGCTTCATCTGGTCTATTCTCATTTCCCCTCCTGAATTCCTCCTCCTTCATCCGGTCTATTCTCATTCCCCTCCTGAATCCTCATTCTCACATCTATTCCATTTCCTCAATAAATAATATTTTATATTTCAATGTCTGGTCATTTTAAACTGGTGAAATCAAGCCGGAAACAGTCTTGCTAGTAGCATATATCTTAAAGGGGAGGTAGCATAAACTTGGCCATAGGTAACATATGAAGCAGGAAACTGTTAGTAGTAGCATATATCTTAAAGGGGAGGTAGAATAAACTCGGCCATAGGTAACCTAGGGATTTGCATTAGTATACACATCAACATTTCCAATGCAAAATTTCACCTCACTTTTCTATGTTTCAGACTTACAGGCAAATACTTCATGAACGTATTGTTGCAAATTAATTTGCAGGTTGCTAGGCAAATAGCCTGCTGACGTTAGCCCTACCAGCCTGCTGACGTTAGTCCTACCAGCCTGCTGACGTTAGCCCTACTGGCCTGCTGACGTTACCCCTACCGGCCTGCTGATGTTAGTCCTACCAGCCTGCTGACGTTAGCCCTACCGGCCTGCTGACGTTAGCCCTACCGGCCTGCTGACGTTAGCCCTACCATCCTGCTGACGTTAGTCCTACCATCCTGCTGACGTTAGTCCTACCGGCCTGCTGACGTTAGTCCTACCAGCCTGCTGACGTTAGTCCTACCATCCTGCTGACGTTAGTCCTACCGGCCTGCTGACGTTAGTCCTACCAGCCTGCTGACGTTAGTCCTACCGGCCTGCTGACGTTAGTCCTACCGGCCTGCTGACGTTATAGTCCTACCTGCCTGCTGACGTTAGTCCTACCAGCCTGTTGACGTTAGTCCTACCGGCCTGCTGACGTTAGTCCTACCAGCCTGCTACCGGCCTGCTGACGTTAGCTCTACCGGTCTGCTGACGTTAGTCCTACCAGCCTGCTGACGTTAGTCCTACCAGCCTGCTGACGTTAGTCCTACCGGCCTGCTGACGTTAGTCCTACCAGCCTGCTACCGGCCTGCTGACGTTAGCTCTACCGGCCTGCTGACGTTAGCCCTACCGGCCTGGCGACGTTAGTCCTACCGGCCTGCTGACGTTAGTCCTACCAGCCTGCTGACGTTAGCCCTACCAGCCTGCTGACGTTAGCCCTACCGGCCTGCTGACGTTAGCCCTACCGGCCTGCTGACGTTAGTCCTACCAGCCTGCTGACGTTAGTCCTACCAGCCTGCTGACGTTAGTCCTACCAGCCTGCTGACGTTAGTCCTACCAGCCTGCTGACGTTAGTCCTACCAGCCTGCTGACGTTAGTCCTACCAGCCTGCTACCAGCCTGCTGACGTTAGTCCTACCGGCCTGCTGACGTTAGTCCTACCGGCCTGCTGACGTTAGTCCTACCGGCCTGCTGACGTTATAGTCCTACCAGCCTGCTACCAGCCTGCTGACGTTAGTCCTACCAGCCTGCTGACGTTAGTCCTACCGGCCTGCTGACGTTAGTCCTACCAGACTGCTGACGTTAGCCCTACCGGCCAGCTGACGTTAGTCCTACCGGACTGCTGACGTTAGTCCTACCGGCCTGCTGACGTTATAGTTCTACCAGCCTGCTGCCTGCCTGCTGACGTTAGTCCTACCAGCCTGCTGACGTTAGTCCTACCGGCCTGCTGACGTTAGTCCTACCGGTCCTGCTGACGTTAGTCCTACCGGTCCTGCTGACGTTAGTCCTACCGGTCCTGCTGACGTTAGTCCTACCGGCCTGCTGACGTTATAGTCCTACCGGCCTGCTGACGTTATAGTCCCACCAGCCTGCTGACGTTAGTCCTACCAGCCTGCTGACGTTAGTCCTACCGGCCTTCTGACGTTAGTCCTACCGGCCTGCTACCGGCCTGCTGACGTTAGTCCTACCGGCCTGCTGACGTTAGTCCTACCGGTCTGCTGACGTTAGTCCTACCAGCCTGCTGACGTTAGTCCTACCAGCCTGCTGACGTTAGTCCTACCAGCCTGCTGACGTTAGTCCTACCGGTCCTGCTGACGTTAGTCCTACCGGTCCTGCTGACGTTAGTCCTACCGGCCTGCTGACGTTATAGTCCTACCGGCCTGCTGACGTTATAGTCCCACCAGCCTGCTGACGTTAGTCCTACCAGCCTGCTGACGTTAGTTCCTACCGGCCTGCTGACGTTAGTCCTACCGGCCTGCTACCGGCCTGCTGACGTTAGTCCTACCGGCCTGCTGACGTTAGTCCTACCGGCCTGCTGACGTTAGTCCTACCGGCCTGCTGACGTTAGTCCTACCGGCCTGCTGACATTTGTGTGTGTGTAAACGTGTATGTGTATAAGTGTGTGTATAATTGTGTGTGCGTATACGTGTGTGTGTGTGTATAAGTGTGTGCATACGTGTGTGTGTGCGTATACGTGTGTGTGTGTGTGTGTATAAGTGTGTGTGTGTATACATGTGTGTGTGTGTACAAGTGTGTGTGTGTGTATACGTGTGTGTGTGTGTGTGTGTATAAGTGTGTGTACGTATACGTGTGTGTGTGTATAAGTGTGTGTATACGTGTGTGTGTGTGTGTGTATAAGTGTGTGTGCGTATACGTGTGTGTGTGTGTGTATAAGTGTGTGTGTGTATACGTGTGTGTGTGTATAAGTGTGTGTATAAGTGTGTGTGTGTATAAGTGTGTGTGTGTGTATACGTGTGTGTATACGTGTGTGTGTGTATAAGTGTGTGTGTGTATACGTGTGTGTGTGTGTATAAGTGTGTGTGTGTATAAGTGTGTGTGTGTATAAGCGTGTGTGTGCGTATACGTGTGTGTGTGTGTGTTACCTGGGACATCTGAGGTCGGAGGTTGATCTCTCGGAGGTTGATGGCGTGGGGTAGTAAGTTGTTCAGCAGCTGACAGAGCAGGACTCCATCCCTCAGAGCTTGGGCTAACTCACACACCTGAGCACTGTCCCACGTTACCCTGTGACTCTCAGGGAGCACCCTGCACTCTATCAGCCACACGGCACAGTGACGCCACAGCTCCATCTCAACCGTTACACCACCACCTGGACAGGAACACAACATGACCGTCACACAACCATAAACACTGGTCAACCACACCACACAGTGACGCCAGACAACCATAAACACTGATCAACCACACCCCACAGTGACGCCAGACAACCATAAACACTGATCAACCACACCACACAGTGACGCCAGACAACCATAAACACTGATCAACCACACCACACAGTGACGTCACACAACCATAAACACTGATCAACCACACCCCACAGTGATGCCAGACAACCATAAACACTGATCAACCACACCACACAGTGATGCCAGACAACCATAAACACTGATCAACCACACCACACAGTGACGTCACACAACCATAAACACTGATCAACCACACCACACAGTGATGCCAGACAACCATAAACACTGATCAACCACACCACACAGTGACGCCAGACAACCATAAACACTGATCAACCACACCACACAGTGATGCCAGACAACCATAAACACTGATCAACCACACCACACAGTGATGCCAGACAACCATAAACACTGATCAACCACACCACACAGTGACGTCACACAACCATAAACACTGATCAACCACACCACACAGTGATGCCAGACAACCATAAACACTGATCAACCACACCACACAGTGACGCCAGACAACCATAAACACTGATCAACCACACCACACAGTGATGCCAGACAACCATAAACACTGATCAACCACACCACACAGTGATGCCAGACAACCATAAACACTGATCAACCACACCACACAGTGACGCCAGACAACCATAAACACTGATCAACCACACCACACAGTGACGCCAGACAACCATAAACACTGATCAACCACACCACACAGTGATGCCAGACAACCATAAACACTGATCAACCACACCACACAGTGATGCCAGACAACCATAAACACTGATCAACCACACCACACAGTGATGCCAGACAACCATAAACACTGATCAACCACACCACACAGTGACGTCACACAACCATAAACACTGATCAACTCTTTACTCTGCTGCTACTCTCTGTTTATCATATATGCATAGTCACTATAACTATACATTCATGTACATAGTACCTCAATTGGGCCGACCAACCAGTGCTCCCGTACATTGGCTAACCGGGCTATCTGCATTGTGTCCCGCCCCCCTCCTCTACATGTACATACTACCTCAATCAGCCTGACTAACCGGTGTCTGTATGTAGCCTCGCTACTTTTATAGCCTCGCTACTTTTATAGCCTCGCTACTGTATATAGCCTCGCTACTGTATGCAGCCTCGCTACTTTTATAGCCTCGCTACTGTATATAGCCTGTCTTTTTACTGTTGTTTTATTTCTTTACCTACCTATTGTTCACCTAAAACCTTTTTTGCACTATTGGTTAGAGCCTGTAAGTAAGCGTTTCAGCTCCATCTCAACCATAACACGACCACCTGGACACGACAGGAACACAACGTGACCGTCAGACTGTCTCGTCATGTCTCTCTGTCCGTGGCTCTCAGGGAGCACCCTGGCCTCTATCAACCACACAGCGTGACCGTCAGACTGTCTCGTCATGTCTCTCTTTCCGTGGCTCTCAGGGAGCACCCTGGCCTCTATCAACCACACAGCGTGACCGTCAGACTGTCTCGTCATGTCTCTCTGTCCGTGGCTCTTAGGGAGCATCCTGGCCTCTATCAACCACACAGCGTGACCGTCAGACTGTCTCGTCATGTCTCTCTGTCCGTGGCTCTCAGGGAGCACCCTGGCCTCTATCAACCACACAGCGTGACCGTCAGACTGTCTCGTCATGTCTCTCTGTCCGTGGCTCTCAGGGAGCACCCTGGCCTCTATCAACCACACAGCGTGACCGTCAGACTGTCTCGTCATGTCTCTCTGTCCGTGGCTCTCAGGGAGCACCCTGGCCTCTATCAACCACACAGCGTGACCGTCAGACTGTCTCGTCATGTCTCTCTGTCCGTGGCTCTTAGGGAGCACCCTGGCCTCTATCAACCACACAGCGTGACCGTCAGACTGTCTCGTCATGTCTCTCTGTCCGTGGCTCTTAGGGAGCATCCTGGCCTCTATCAACCACACAGCGTGACCGTCAGACTGTCTCGTCATGTCTCTCTGTCCGTGGCTCTTAGGGAGCATCCTGGCCTCTATCAACCACACAACGTATCATGAACATTAACATTAACACAACATAACCGTAACACAACCTCAATATAACGTGAAACATAACCGTCAGACAACCATGAACACGACCACATTGGACACAACAGGAACATGACCACACTAGACCTGTTTCTAGACCTGTTTGGCTTCCATGAACTGTTTCTAGACCTGTTTCTAGATCTGCTTGGCTTCCCTGAACTGTTTCTAGATCTGCTTGGCTTCCCTGAACTGTTTCTAGACCTGTTTCTAGATCTGCTTGGCTTCTATGAACTGTTTCTAGACCTGTTTCTACATCTGCTTGGCTTCCCTGAACTGTTTCTAGACCTGTTTTCATATCGGCTTGGCTTCCATGAACTGTTTCTAGACCTGTTTCTATATCTGCTTGGCTTCCCTGAACTGTTTCTAGACCTGTTTCTAGATCTGCTTGCCTGTGAAAGCGCGTCCTCAGACCGTTAGTAACCCATGTGTATATATATAGGGAACTAACTACAGACTCATGACAAGGCTCCAAATATTCCACCAACTTTACGCAATACAAAAGCTTTTTCTTCTCTCTGTATTGCTGGGAACGGAAGGGAAGGGCCAATCAGCCGTCAGTAAGCATTTCACTGTTCGTCTACACCTGTTAGTTTACCAAGCATTTCACTGTTCGTCTGCACCTGTTAGTTTACCAAGCATGTGTGGAATACAGTTCCATTTTGACTTCACCTAACTTATCTAACAACAAAAAAAGTATTTCTTGCCTTCTTGTTCTCCTCTTCTTCAGGTCTGTCGTTCTGTTCTTCTTGCTCCTTGTTGAGTTGTCTCCGTCTGTGTTCACCTCTCCTGCCGTCTTGTCATTGTCTCTCGTCGTTAGTTTGGCCGTTCTCTCCCCCTGTGGTCGTTGTTGCGAGGTGGGTGTTGCGTTCTGCAGAGCTGCAGATGGAGGAGGACTCTTTTAACGGTACCACTTCCCCTTTCCTCTGTTACACACACACACACACACACACACACACAGAGACACGCGCACACAGACACACACACACACACAGAGACACGCGCACACAGACACACACACACACACAGAGAGAGACACGCGCACACAGACACACACACACACACAGAGAGAGACACGCGCACACAGACACACACACACACACAGAGACACGCGCACACAGACACACACACACACACAGAGACACGCGCACACAGACACACACACACACACAGAGAGAGACACGCGCACACAGACACACACACACACACAGAGAGAGACACGCGCACACAGACACACACACACACACACAGAGACACGCGCACACAGACACACACGCACACACACACAGAAACACGTGCACACACACACACACACACACACACACACACACACACACACACACACACGCACACACACACACACACACACACACGCAGACACACACACGCAGACACACACACGCAGACACACACAGAGAGAGAGAGACACGTACAGAGAGACACACACAGGCGCAGTATACTCAGTATGTGAACGTGTGAGATCACAGAACCAACCACAACATTATCTACAAAGCACACATTCAGAGAGGAGCTACAGTGTGACAGAGACAGGATGAAAATAATCTCACTGCTGAAGTTTGCAACATGAAAATGCACATGGTTCTAGAACACCAGTGAGAGTAGAATCCATTCTCATAGTTCATGTCTGATTAACTCATCAGAAACTCTACTTATCCTAACTAGTAGTTAATGTACTAACTGATTAACACATCAGAAACTCTACTTATCCTAACTAGTAGTTCATGTGTTAACTGATTAACACATCAGAAACTCTACTTATCCTAACTAGTAGTTCATGTCTGATTAACTCATCAGAAACTCTACTTATCCTAACTAGTAGTTCATGTACTAACTGATTAACACATCAGAAACTCTACTTATCCTAACTAGTAGTTCATGTCTGATTAACTCATCAGAAACTCTACTAATCCTAACTAGTAGTTCATGTGTTAACTGATTAACACATCAGAAACTCTACTTATCCTAACTAGTAGTTCATGTACTAACTGATTAACACATCAGAAACTCTACTTATCCTAACTAGTAGTTCATGTACTAACTGATTAACACATCAGAAACTCTACTTATCCTAACTAGTAGTTCATGTACTAACTGATTAACACATCAGAAACTCTACTAATCCCAACTAGTAGTTCATGTACTAACCGATTAACACATCAGAAACTCTACTTATCCTAACTAGTAGTTCATGTACTAACTGATTAACACATCAGAAACTCTACTTATCCTAACTAGTAGTTAATGTCTGATTAACTCATCAGAAACTCTACTTATCCTAACTAGTAGTTCATGTACTAACTGATTAACACATCAGAAACTCTACTTATCCTAACTAGTAGTTCATGTACTAACTGATTAACACATCAGAAACTCTACTTATCCTAACTAGTAGTTCATGTACCAACTGATTAACACATCAGAAACTCTACTTATCCCAACTAGTAGTTCATGTACTAACTGATTAACACATCAGAAACTCTAGTTATCCTAACTAGTAGTTCATGTCTGATTAACACATCAGAAACTCTAGTTATCCTAACTAGTAGTTCATGTACTAACTGATTAACACATCAGAAACTCTACTTATCCTAACTAGTAGTTCATGTACTAACTGATTAACACATCAGAAACTCTACTTATCCTAACTAGTAGTTCATGTACCAACTGATTAACACATCAGAAACTCTACTTATCCCAACTAGTAGTTCATGTACTAACTGATTAACACATCAGAAACTCTAGTTATCCTAACTAGTAGTTCATGTCTGATTAACACATCAGAAACTCTAGTTATCCTAACTAGTAGTTCATGTACTAACTGATTAACACATCAGAAACTCTACTTATCCTAACTAGTAGTTCATGTACTAACTGATTAACACATCAGAAACTCTACTTATCATAACTAGTAGTTCATGTACCAACTGATTAACACATCAGAAACTCTACTTATCCTAACTAGTAGTTCATGTACTAACTGATTAACACATCAGAAACTCTACTTATCCTAACTAGTAGTTCATGTACTAACTGATTAACACATCAGAAACTGTACTTATCCTAACTAGTAGTTCGTCTGATTAACACATCAGAAACTCTAGTTATCCTAACTAGTAGTTCATGTACTAACTGATTAAAACATCAGAAACTCTACTTATCCTAACTAGTAGTTCATGTACTAACTGATTAACACATCAGAAACTCTACTTATCCTAACTAGTAGTTCATGTCTGATTAACACATCAGAAACTCTACTTATCCTAACTAGTAGTTCATGTACTAACTGATTAACACATCAGAAACTCTACTTATCCTAACTAGTAGTTCATGTCTGATTAACTCATCAGAAACTCTACTTATCCTAACTAGTAGTTCATGTACTAACTGATTAACACATCAGAAACTCTACTTATCCTAACAAGTAGTTCATGTACTAACTGATTAACACATCAGAAACTCTACTTATTCTAACTAGTAGTTCATGTACCAACTGATTAACACATCAGAAACTCTACTTATCCCAACTAGTAGTTCATGTACTAACTGATTAACACATCAGAAACTCTACTTATCCTAACTAGTAGTTCATGTCTGATTAACACATCAGAAACTCTAGTTATCCTAACTAGTAGTTCATGTACCAACTGATTAACACATCAGAAACTCTACTTATCCTAACTAGTAGTTCATGTACTAACTGATTAACTCATCAGAAACTCTACTTATCCTAACTAGTAGTTCATGTACTGATTAACACATCAGAAACTCTACTTATCCTAACTAGTAGTTCATGTCTGATTACCTCATCAGAAACGCTACTTATCTTAACTAGTAGTTCATGTACTAACTGGTTAACTCATCAGAAACTCTACCTATCCTAACTAGTAGTTCATGTACTGATTAACACATCAGAAACTCTACTTATCCTAACTAGTAGTTCATGTACTAACTGATTAACTCATCAGAAACACTACTTATCCTAACTAGTAGTTCATGTACTGATTAACTCATCAGAAACTCTACTTATCCTAACTAGTAGTTCATGTACTGGTTAACACATCAGAAACTCTACTTATCCTAACTAGTAGTTAATGTACTGATTAACTCATCGGAAACTCTACTTATCCTAACTAGTAGTTAATGTACTGATTAACTCATCAAAAACTCTACTTATCCTAACTAGTAGTTCATGTACCAACTGATTAACACATCAGAAACTCTACTTATCCTAACTAGTAGTTCATGTACTAACTGATTAACACATCAGAAACTCTACTTATCCTAACTAGTAGTTCATGTACTAACTGATTAACACATCAGAAACTCTACTTATCCTAACTAGTAGTTAATGTACCAACTGATTAACACATCAGAAACTCTACTTATCCTAACTAGTAGTTCATGTACTAACTGATTAACACATCAGAAACTCTACTTATCCTAATTAGTAGTTCATGTATTAACTGATTAACACAACAAAAACTATACTTATCCTAACTAGTAGTTCATGTACTAACTGATTAACACATCAGAAACTCTACTTATCCTAACTAGTCGTTCATGTACTAACTGATTAACACATCAGAAACTCTACTTACCATAACTAGTAGTTCATGTATTAACTGATTAACACAACAGAAACTCTACTTATCCTAACTAGTAGTTCATGTATTAACTGATTAACTCATCAGAAACTCTACTTATCCTAACTAGTAGTTCATGTACTAACTGATTAACTCATCAGAAACTCTACTTATCCTAACTAGTAGTTCATGTACTGATTAACACATCAGAAACTCTACTTATCCTAACTAGTAGTTCATGTGTTAACTGATTAACACATCAGAAACTCTACTTATCCTAACTAGTAGTTCATGTACTAACTGATTAACACATCAGAAACTCTACTTATACTAACTAGTAGTTCATGTCTGATTACCTCATCAGAAACGCTACTTATCTTAACTAGTAGTTCATGTACTAACTGATTAACTCATCAGAAACTCTACTTATCCTAACTAGTAGTTCATGTACTGATTAACACATCAGAAACTCTACTTATCCTAACTAGTAGTTCATGTACTAACTGATTAACTCATCAGAAACACTACTTATCCTAACTAGTAGTTCATGTACTGATTAACTCATCAGAAACTCTACTTATCCTAACTAGTAGTTCATGTACTGGTTAACACATCAGAAACTCTACTTATCCTAACTAGTAGTTAATGTACTGATTAACTCATCGGAAACTCTACTTATCCTAACTAGTAGTTAATGTACTGATTAACTCATCAAAAACTCTACTTATCCTAACTAGTAGTTCATGTACTAACTGATTAACTCATCAGAAACTCTACTTATCCTAACTAGTAGTTAATGTACTGATTAACTCATCAGAAACTCTACTTATCCTAACTAGTAGTTAATGTGTTAACAGATTAACTCATCTGAAACTCTCCACTATGAAAGTGACTCTGAGTTAGTTTGGCAACAAGTGACAACCGAAGGCACAAAATAGTATTTCCTTGATTCCTCGTTTCCTCCCCTCTTGTCTCCTTCTCAAAGCACATTAGTGCAGAAGCTCTGAGGTTCCTCCCCTTGGATCTCCTCCTCCAATGGGTTTTGAGAAGAGGCCAAGGAGACAGGATGCGAGGAATCAAGGAAATACCATGGACCCACAATAGAGGTACAGCTTTATAGGGAACTGGTGCCCTCTAGTGCCACTAGCAGATACTGCTGGGCCATTACAACTGAAGGCTAAACACATGGACACACGGAAACACACACAGAGCTTGTATATAATTTGCCAAACAAACTGTTGATCATTCTGTCTCCGCCCTCCCTCTTCCCTTTTTTACACTGTCTCCTCCCTCCCTCCCTCCCTCCCTCCCTCCCTCCCTCCTCTTTTTCGCACTGTCTCCTGCCTCCCTCCCTCCCTCCCTCCCTCCTCTTTTTCACACTGTCTCCTGCCTCCCTCCCTCCCCCCTCCCTCTCGCCCTTCCTCCCTCTATTCTCTTTTTCACACTCTCTTCCCTCTCTCCCTCACATTTCTTTTTCACACTGTCTCTTCCCTCAGAATGTTAGAATCCTGTCCCAACTCGCTTGCTCCGCCCCTGTCTTGAGATACAGATTCCTGCGTGGGGACTGGCTGATTCATGGGGCCCCCCCGGGTCCATCGTGGGGTCTGATTGGCTAAGGAAGCAGCACTACTGGTTTGAGGGATAGCGGGCTACTGGTTCACAGACCAGGAGAGAGAACAGATTCTCATACAGAGTCAGAACCAGAGTCAGAACCAGAGTCAGAACCAGCTCATCTCAGGTGGGTGCTACATGTCTGCACGCCCAAAACACTGGAACTGTGTGTGACTGTGTATTTAACTGTGTATTTAACTTTGTATTTAACTGTTTGTGTGTGACTGTGTATTTACCTGTGTATTTAACTGTGTGTATTTAACTGTGTGTGTGTGACTGTGTATTTAACTGTGTGTGTGTGTGTGTGTGTGTGAGACTGTGTATTTAACTGTTTATGTGTGACTGTGTATTTAACTGTGTATTTAACTGTGTATTTAACTCTGTGTGTGTGACTATGTATTTAACTATGTGTGTGTGACTGTGTATTTAACTGTGTGTGTGTAACTGTGTATTTAACTGTGTGTGTGTGTGTGACTGTGTATTTAACTATGTGTGTGTGACTGTGTATTTAACTGTGTGTGTGTAACTGTGTATTTAACTGTGTGTGTGTGTGACTGTGTATTTAACTGTGTGTGTGTGACTGTGTATTTAACTAGTGTGTGTGACTGTGTGAGTAACTGTGTGTGTGTGTGTGTGTGTGTGTGACTGTGTGCGTAACTGTGTGTGTGTGTGTAACTGTGTGTGTGTATGACTGTGTGTGTATGACTGTGTGTGTAACTGTGTGTGTGACTGTGTGTGAGTGTAACTGTGTGTGTAACTGTGTGTGTGTGTGTGTGTGTGTGTGTGACTGTGTGTGTGTGTGTGTGTGTGTGTGTGTGTGTGTGTGTGTGTGTGTGTGTGTGTGTGTGTGTGTGTGTGTGTGTGTGTGTGTGTGTGTGTGTGTGTGTGTGTGTGTGTGTGTGTGTGTGTGTGTGTGTGTGTGTAACTGTGTGTGAGTGTAAATGTGACTGTGTGTGTGTGTGTGTAACTCTGTGTGTGTGTGGATATCATAAGGTGAATGCACCAATTTGTAAGTCGCTCTGGATCAGAGCGTCTGCTAAATGACTTAAATGTAAATGTAACTGTAAATGTGTGACTGTGTGTGTGTAACTGTGCGTGAAATATGGTCTCTCTATCTGTCTCTCAGACATGAATAATCGCTCCATAGCCTGGTGGCTGAAACAGATAGGACTGCCCCAGTACACCAAGTCACTGGAGAGAGAATACTATGGTCTAGAGGTACCTGACTGTCTGTCTGTCTGCATGTCTGACTGTCTGACTCTGTCTGCATGTCTAACTCTGTCTGTCTGTCTGACTGTATGACTCTGTCTGTCTGTCTGTCTGTCTGTATGTCTGTCTGACTGTATGACTCTGTCTGTCTGTCTGTCTGTCTGTATGTCTGTCTGACTGTATGACTCTGTCTGTCTGACTGTCTGCCTGTCTGTCTAACTGTATGACTCTGTCTGTCTGTCTGTCTGTATGTCTGTCTGTATGTCTGTCTGACTGTATGACTCTGTCTGTCTGACTGTCTGCCTGTCTGTCTGACTGTATGACACTGTCTGTATGTCTGTCTGAATGTCTGTCTGTGTCTCGGTCTGTCTATCTGTCTGTCTGCCTGTCTGCCTGCCTGTCTGTCTGTCAGTCTGTCTGTCTATTTCTCCCTGTTTCTTTCTGTATTTACTAAACTGATAGTTACAGCCTTCATCTCTCTCACCCCAACCTCTCTCTCTCTCTCTCTCTCTCTCTCTCACCCCAACCTATCTCTCTCTCTCTCCATCGCTCTCACCCCAACCTGTCTCTCTCTCTCTCTCTCTCTCTCACCTCAACCTGTCTCTCTCTCTCCATCTTTCGCTTCCCCCTCTCTCACCTCAACCTGTCTCTCTCTCTCTCCTACCCTTCTCTCTCACCGAAACCTGTCTCTCTCTCATCTCTCCCGCTCCCCTCTCTCTCTCACCCCAACCTCTCTCTCTCTCACCCCAACCCCTCTTCTCTCTCCTCACCCTCATATCTCTCTCCATCTCCTTCTCTCACCCCAACCTGTCTCTCTCTCTCTCTCTCCCCTCCCCAACCTCTCTCTCTCTCTCTTACTCTACATCTCCCTCTCACCCCCTCTCTCACCCCAACCTGTCTCTCTCTCTTTTTCATCTCCATCTCTCTCTCTCTCACCATCTCTCTATATCTCTCTCTCTCTCCACATCTCTCTCTCTCCCTCCATCTCGCCCTCTCTCTCCCTCCATCTCTCTCTCTCTATATATATATCTCCCTCCATCTCCATCTCTTTCTCCCTCCATCTCTCTCTCTATATCTCTATCTCCCCATCTCTCTCTATCTCTCTCTCTCTCCATCTCTCTATCTCTCCCTCCATCTCTCTATCTCTCTCTCTATCTCTCCATCTCTATCTCTCCATCTCTCTCCCTCCATCTCTCTCTCCATTCATCTCTCTCTCCATCCATCTATCCCTCCATCTCTCTCTCCCTCCATCTCTCTCTCCATTCATCTCTCTCTCCATTCATCTCTCCCTCCATTCATCTCTCCCTCCATCTCTCTCTCCCTCCATCTCTCTCTCCATTCATCTCTCTCTCCATTCATCTCTCTCTCCATCCATCTATCCCTCCATCTCTCTCTCCCTCCATCTCTCTCTCCATTCATCTCTCTCTCCATCCATCTATCCCTCCATCTCTCTCTCCCTCCATCTCTCTCTCCCTCCATCTCTCTCTCCATTCATCTCTCTCTCCATTCATCTCTCTCTCCATTCATCTCTCTCTCCCTCCATCTCTCTCTCTATTCATCTCTCTCTCCATCCTTCTATCCCTCCATCTCTCTCTCCCTCCATCTCTCTCTCCCTCCATCTCTCTCTATACCTCTCTCTCTCTCCAGGGTTTGCTATATGTATGTGATGTAGATCTGAAGGAGGCAGGAGTAGATGATCCCAGTCACAGAGACACCATACTATCTCAGCTGCTGCGACACAGACAGACACTAGACCCACACTCTGGTAAACACACACACATGTTGACACACACACACACAGAGACACCATACTGTCTCAGCTGCTGTGACACAGACACACACTAGACCCACACTCTGGTAAACACACACACATGTTGACACACACACACACAGAGACACCATACTGTCTCAGCTGCTGCGACACAGACAGACACTAGACCCAGACTCTGGTAACACACACACACACATGTAGACACACACACACAGAGACACCATACTGTCTCAGCTGCTGCGACACAGACAGACACTAGACCCAGACTCTGGTAACACACACACACACACGTATGCACATCCACACACCAACACACCCACACACACACGTATGCACATACACACACAGACGTATACACATGCACATGAACCCACACACACACACACTCGTCTAACCTGTGCCCTTTGTTGTCCTGTCTCAGGTATGGTGGAGGAGCTGAGGGTGAGCAGGAAGTATTCTCTGGGCTCATCTCTGGACCTGGTGAGAATATAGAACATAGAACACAGAATATAGAACATAGAACACAGAATGTAGAACATAAAACATAGAATGTAGAACATATAACAGAATATAGAACATACAACCCAGACTGGTTCTATCCTTCTCCCCCAAGTGTGCATTTGTTCACTCTCCTGCCAATACATGCAATGAGGGGGAGTGAACAAGTGCACACTTCAGGGAGAAGGGGGCAAAACAGAATTGGGCTAACGAGATGAGGAAGAATGAATCTACTTCCTCAATCAGTAGAATCTCTAGAAGATGAATAAAACTCTTCCCAGCCAATAGAAGTGTCCAGAACCCCTGAATCAGGTTGGTCATATTGTCTAGAAGATGAATAGAACTCTTCCCAGCCAATAGAAGTGACCAGAACCTCTGGATCAGGTTGGTCATATTGTCTAGAAGATGAATAGAACTATTCCCAGCCAATAGAAGTGACCAGAACCCCTGGGTCAGGTTGGTCATATTGTCTAGAAGATAAATAGAACTATTCCCAGCCAATAGAAGTGTCCAGAACCCCTGGGTCAGGTTGGTCTTATTGTCTAGAAGATGAATAGAACTCTTCCCAGCCAATAGAAGTGTCCAGAACCCCTGGGTCAGGTTGGTCTTATTGTCTAGAAGATGAATAGAACTCTTCCCAGCCAATAGAAGTGACCAGAACCCTTGGATCAGGTTGGTCATATTGTCTAGAAGATGAATAGAACTCTTCCCAGCCAATAGAAGTGACTAGAACCTCTGGATCAGGTTGGTCATATTGTCTGCTTGGTCTCTCCAATGGCTCTATGTTAAATTGTTCTGCGCTGGCTCTATAGGTGAAACCCAGGAAGGATCTGTTCCGTCAGAGTGTTCTGCCCCGCCTTCGACGCAAGGTTACAGTCTCCGCCTCCTGTTCACAGCTCCACCCACTGGAGGAGGGGCTCAGCCCGGGACTCGCCCCCGAGCAGACAAGGAAACGCAGGTACAGAACTAGGATTATACACTTTCATTTAAATAGACTGGGAGGGTTTGAGGGTGTGTGTGAGTGTGAGGGTTGGAGGGTGTGTGTGTGAGGGTTGGAGGGTGTGTGTGTGAGGGTTGGAGGGTGTGTGAGAGGGTTGGAGGGTGTGTGAGAGAGGGTTGGAGGGTGTGTGTGAGGGTTGGAGGGTGTGTGAGAGAGGGTTGGAGGGTGTGTGAGAAGGTTGGAGGGTGTGTGTGTGTGTGAGAGGGTTGGATGGTGTGTGTGTGAGGGTTGGAGGGTGTGTGAGAGGGTTGGAGGGTGTGTGAGAGGGTTGGAGGGTGTGTGTGAGAGGGTTGGAGGGTGTGTGTGTGAGGGTTGGAGGGTGTGTGAGAGGGTTGGAGGGTGTGTGAGAGGGTTGGAGGGTGTGTGAGAGAGGGTTGGAGGGTGTGTGAGAGAGGGTTGGAGGGTGTGTGTGAGGGTTGGAGGGTGTGTGAGAGGGTTGGAGGGTGTGTGTGAGAGGGTTGGAGGGTGTGTGTGAGGGTTGGAGGGTGTGTGAGTGTGAGGGTTGGAGGGTGTGTGTGTGAGGGTTGGAGGGTGTGTGAGAGGGTTGGGGGGTGTGTGAGAGAGGGTTGGAGGGTGTGTGTGAGGGTTGGAGGGTGTGTGAGAGGGTTGGAGGGTGTGTGTGAGAGGGTTGGAGGGTGTGAGGGTGTGTGTGTGTGAGGGTTGGAGGGTGTGTGTGTGAGGGGGTTGGAATGTGTGTGTGTGACGGTTGGAGGGTGTGTGTGTGTGTGTGTGTGTGTGTGTGAGGGGGTTTGAATATGTGTGTGAGGGGGTTGGAGGGTGTGTGTGAGGGTTTGAGGGTGTGTGTGTGTGAGGGTTGGAGGGTGTGTGTGTGAGGGGGTTGGAATGTGTGTGTGTGACGGTTGGAGGGTGTGTGTGTGTGTGTGTGTGAGGGGGTTGGAATATGTGTGTGAGGGGGTTGGAGGGTGTGTGTGTGTGAGGGTTGGAGGGTGTGTGCGTGTGAGGGTTGGAGGGTGTGTGTGTGAGGGTTGGAGGGTGTGTGTGTGAGGGTTGGAGGGTGTGTGTGTGTGAGGGTTGGAGGGTGTGTGAGAGGGTTTGAGGGTGTGTGTGTGTGAGGGTTGGAGGGTGTGTGAGAGGGTTTGAGGGTGTGTGTGTGTGAGGGTTGGAGGGTGTGTGTGTGAGAGGGTTGGAGGGTGTGTGTGTGAGAGGGTTGGGGTGTGTGTGTGTGTGAGGGTTGGAGGGTGTGTGAGAGGGTTGGAGGGTGTGTGTGAGAGGGTTGGAGGGTGTGTGTGAGAGGGTTGGAGGGTGGGAGTGTGAGAGGGTTGGAGGGTGTGTGTGTGAGAGGGTTGGAGGGTGTGTGTGAGAGGGTTGGAGGGTGTGTGTGAGAGGGTTGGAGGGTGTCTGTGAGAGGGTTGGAGGGTGTGTGTGTGAGAGGGTTGGAGGGTGTGTGTGAGAGGGTTGGAGGGTGTCTGTGAGAGGGTTGGAGGGTGTGTGTGAGAGGGTTGGAGGGTGTGTGAGAGAGGGTTGGAGGGTGTGTGTGTGAGGGTTGGAGGGTGTGTGTGAGGGTTGGAGGGTGTGTGTGTGTGAGAAGGTTGGAGGGTGTGTGTGTGTGTGAGAGGGTTGGAGGGTGTGTGTGTGAGGGTTGGAGGGTGTGTGAGAGGGTTGGAGGGTGTGTGAGAGGGTTGGAGGGTGTGTGTGTGAGAGGGTTGGAGGGTGTGTGAGAGGGTTGGAGGGTGTGTGAGAGGGTTTAAGGGTGTGTGAGAGGGTTGGAGGGTTGGAGGGTGTGTGAGAGGGTTGGAGGGTGTGTGAGAGGGTTGGAGGGTGTGTGAGAGGGTTGGAGGGTGTGTGAGAGGGTTGGAGGGTCTGTGTGTGTGAGGGTTGGAGGGTGTGTGAGAGGGTTGGAGGGTGTGTGTGAGAGGGTTGGAGGGTGTGTGAGAGGGTTGGAGGGTGTGTGAGAGTGTTGGAGGGTGTGTGTGTGAGGGTTGGAGGGTGTGTGTGTGTGAGGGTTGGAGTGTGTGTGTGAGAGGGTTGGAGTGTGTGTGTGAGAGGGTTGGAGGGTGTGTGTGTGAGGGTTGGAGGGTGTGTGTGTGTGAGAGGGTTGGAGGGTGTGTGAGAGAGGGTTGGAGGGTGTGTGTGATGGTTGGAGGGTGTGTGAGAGGGTTGGAGGGTGTGTGTGTGTGAGGGTTGGAGGGTGTGTGAGAGGGTTGGAGGGTGTGTGTGTGAGGGTTGGAGGGTGTGTGAGAGGGTTGGAGGGTGTGTGAGAGGGTTGGAGGGTGTGTGTGAGAGGGTTGGAGGGTGTGTGTGTGAGGGTTGGAGGGTGTGTGAGAGGGTTGGAGGGTGTGTGAGAGAGGGTTGGAGGGTGTGTGAGAGAGGGTTGGAGGGTGTGTGTGAGGGTTGGAGGGTGTGTGAGAGGGTTGGAGGGTGTGTGTGAGAGGTTTGGAGGGTGTGTGTGTGTGAGGGTGTGTGTGTGTGAGGGTTGGAGGGTGTGTGAGAGGGTTGGAGGGTGTGTGAGAGAGGGTTGGAGGGTGTGTGAGAGAGGGTTGGAGGGTGTGTGTGAGGGTTGGAGGGTGTGTGAGTGTGAGGGTTGGAGGGTGTGTGTGTGAGGGTTGGAGGGTGTGTGAGAGGGTTGGGGGGTGTGTGAGAGAGGGTTGGAGGGTGTGTGTGAGGGTTGGAGGGTGTGTGAGAGGGTTGGAGGGTGTGTGTGAGAGGGTTGGAGGGTGTGAGGGTGTGTGTGTGTGAGGGTTGGAGGGTGTGTGTGTGAGGGGGTTGGAATGTGTGTGTGTGACGGTTGGAGGGTGTGTGTGTGTGTGTGTGTGTGTGTGTGTGTGAGGGGGTTTGAATATGTGTGTGAGGGGGTTGGAGGGTGTGTGTGAGAGGGTTGGAGGGTGTGTGTGTGAGGGTTGGAGGGTGTGTGAGAGGGTTGGAGGGTGTGTGTGTGTGAGGGTTGGAGGGTGTGTGTGTGAGGGGGTTGGAATGTGTGTGTGTGACGGTTGGAGGGTGTGTGTGTGTGTGTGTGTGAGGGGGTTGGAATATGTGTGTGAGGGGGTTGGAGGGTGTGTGTGTGTGAGGGTTGGAGGGTGTGTGCGTGTGAGGGTTGGAGGGTGTGTGTGTGAGGGTTGGAGGGTGTGTGTGTGAGGGGTGGAGGGTGTGTGTGTGTGAGGGTTGGAGGGTGTGTGAGAGGGTTTGAGGGTGTGTGTGTGTGAGGGTTGGAGGGTGTGTGAGAGGGTTTGAGGGTGTGTGTGTGTGAGGGTTGGAGGGTGTGTGTGTGAGAGGGTTGGAGGGTGTGTGTGTGAGAGGGTTGGGGTGTGTGTGTGTGTGAGGGTTGGAGGGTGTGTGAGAGGGTTTGAGGGTGTGTGTGAGAGGGTTGGAGGGTGTGTGTGAGAGGGTTGGAGGGTGGGAGTGTGAGAGGGTTGGAGGGTGTGTGTGTGAGAGGGTTGGAGGGTGTGTGTGAGAGGGTTGGAGGGTGTGTGTGAGAGGGTTGGAGGGTGTCTGTGAGAGGGTTGGAGGGTGTGTGTGTGAGAGGGTTGGAGGGTGTGTGTGAGAGGGTTGGAGGGTGTCTGTGAGAGGGTTGGAGGGTGTGTGTGAGAGGGTTGGAGGGTGTGTGAGAGAGGGTTGGAGGGTGTGTGTGTGAGGGTTGGAGGGTGTGTGTGAGGGTTGGAGGGTGTGTGTGTGTGAGAAGGTTGGAGGGTGTGTGTGTGTGTGAGAGGGTTGGAGGGTGTGTGTGTGAGGGTTGGAGGGTGTGTGAGAGGGTTGGAGGGTGTGTGAGAGGGTTGGAGGGTGTGTGTGTGAGAGGGTTGGAGGGTGTGTGAGAGGGTTGGAGGGTGTGTGAGAGGGTTTAAGGGTGTGTGAGAGGGTTGGAGGGTTGGAGGGTGTGTGAGAGGGTTGGAGGGTGTGTGAGAGGGTTGGAGGGTGTGTGAGAGGGTTGGAGGGTGTGTGAGAGGGTTGGAGGGTCTGTGTGTGTGAGGGTT
Organism: Salvelinus fontinalis; assembly: GCF_029448725.1. Taxonomy (NCBI): domain Eukaryota; kingdom Metazoa; phylum Chordata; class Actinopteri; order Salmoniformes; family Salmonidae; genus Salvelinus; species Salvelinus fontinalis. The sequence continues at coordinate 943,758 of NC_074667.1, forward strand.
GGAGGGTGTGTGAGAGGGTTGGAGGGTGTGTGTGAGAGGGTTGGAGGGTGTGTGAGAGGGTTGGAGGGTGTGTGAGAGTGTTGGAGGGTGTGTGTGTGAGGGTTGGAGGGTGTGTGTGTGTGAGGTTTGGAGTGTGTGTGTGAGAGGGTTGGAGTGTGTGTGTGAGAGGGTTGGAGGGTGTGTGTGTGAGGGTTGGAGGGTGTGTGTGTGTGAGAGGGTTGGAGGGTGTGTGAGAGAGGGTTGGAGGGTGTGTGTGATGGTTGGAGGGTGTGTGAGAGGGTTGGAGGGTGTGTGTGTGTGAGGGTTGGAGGGTGTGTGAGAGGGTTGGAGGGTGTGTGTGTGAGAGGGTTGGAGGGTGTGTGTGTGAGAGGGTTGGAGGGTGTCTGTGAGAGGGTTGGAGGGTGTCTGTGAGAGGGTTGGATGGTGTGTGTGTGAGAGGGTTGGAGGGTGTGTGTGAGAGGGTTGGAGGGTGTGTGTGTGAGAGGGTTGGAGGGTTGGAGGGTGTGTGTGTGAGAGGGTTGGAGGGTGTGTGTGTGAGAGGGTTGGAGGGTGTCTGTGAGAGGGTTGGATGGTGTGTGTGTGTGAGAGGGTTGGAGGGTGTGTGTGAGAGGGTTGGAGGGTGTGTGTGTGAGAGGGTTGGAGGGTTGGAGGGTGTGTGTGTGAGAGGGTTGGAGGGTGTGTGTGTGAGAGGGTTGGAGGGTGTGTGTGTGAGAGGGTTGGAGGGTGTGTGTGAGAGGGTTGGAGGGTGTGTGTGTGAGAGGGTTGGAGGGTGTGTGTGTGTGAGAGGGTTGGAGGGTGTGTGTGAGAGGGGTGGAGGGTGTGTGTGTGTGTGAGAGGATTGGAGGGTGTGTGTGTGTGTGAGAGGGTTGGAGGGTGTGTGTGTGTGAGAGGGTTGGAGGGTGTGTGTGTGAGGGTTGGGGGGTTGGAGGGTGTGTGGTTTATCATTAACCACACTGTAATAAACATAGCCCTTTAAACAGGAGTGTGTCAACAGAACAGTAGTTAATGCAGCAGCGACTGTGTGTCCGTCTGTCTGTCTTCTCATAGTTGTCTGTTTACTTCGTATTATTAAACCCGACATGTTGTTACAGAGCCTTCAGAAAGGTTTATTCACAAACCTCACCTTGTTCCACATGTTGTTGTGTCAAAGTGAAATGATGTTATTACACACTTTTACACATTATTTAGAAATTAAAAGCTGAAAACACAGATTTAACCACAAAACCCAGGCAGGTTTTCCAGCGCCTCTCAAAGAAGGGCACCTATTGGTAGATGGGTATAAATAAAATAAAAAAGCATCCATTGAATATTTGAGAATGGTGCAGTTATTAATGACACTTTGGAAGGTGTATCAATACACCCAGTCACTACAAAGATACAGGCATCCTTCCTAACTCAGTTGCTGGAGAGGAAGGAAACCACTCAGAGATTATCACCATGAGACCAATGGTGACTTTAAAAAACAGTACAGAGTTTATTGGCTGTGATAGGAGAAAACTGAGGATGGATCAACAACATTGTAGTTACTCCACAATACTAGCTGAGGATGGATCAACAACATTGTAGTTACTCCACAATACTAACTGAAATGACAGAGTGAAAAGAAAGAAGCTTGGACAGAATATAAATATATTTTTTAAATGCATCCGTGTTTGCAGGAAGGCACTAAAGTAAAACTGCAAAAATGTTCCTGAATACGAAGCGTTATGTTTTGGGGCATATTCAACACACCATATCACGGAGTACCACTCTTCATATTTTCAAACATGGTGGTGGCTGCATCATGTTATGGGTATGCTTGTCATCGGCAAGGACTACGGAGTTTTATGGGATAAAAATAAACGGAATAGAGCTAAAAACAGGCAGGAAAACTTGGTTCAGTCTGCTTTCCAAGAGACACAGGGAGGGAGACAAATTCACCTTTCAGGAAGACAATAACCTAAGACAGAAGGCCATACACTGGAGTTGATAACCAAGATGACATTGAATGTTCCTGAGTGGCCTAGTCACAGAGAATCTATGGCAAGACTTCAAAATGGCTGTCTAGCAATGATCAACAACTAGATCTTAAAGAATTATTAAAAGAATAGTTTGCAAATATAGTGCAATCCGGGTGTAGAAAGCTCTTAGAGGTTTACCCAGAAAGGCTCACAGCTGCAATCGCCGACAAAGGTTATTCTAACATGTACAAACTTATACTTATGTAAAATAGATATTTCTGTATTTCAATTTCATTTTTTTGTTTAAATTTTTTTACATCACTTTGGCATTATGGGGTATTGTGTGTAGATGGTTGAGTTATTGTTTTATAAATGTTTTATTCTGGCTGAAGCAGAACAAAATGTGGAATAAGTCAAGGGGTATGAATACTTTCTGAACGCTCTGGGACTTTCATAGTTCTCAGAACCCCAACTCCTAACAACAATCTCTCAAGTTTGGATGGGCATTTTTTTACCACGTAAATTACTTTAAAATAGGCTCCTTTAGGGAAAATACTGCTCATATATTAATATATACTGTATACTGTGTGCCTTACAACATACATTGTTATAAGCTAACCTGGCCTCTCCTGTACAGTCTATCTCTGGGACACATCAGCCAGCCTCCAGTCTCCTGCTGGCTCCAGGTATTCACCGGTTGAAACAGCTGGCAGGGTAGGGCACCTGGGGGCAGGGTAGGGATTTGAACCAACCACTAGGGGGTATGAGTAGGAGGTGGATGGGGAGGGGGGGGGGCATTTCAGTTGCGCATACAAAGTTCTACAACAGACAGACATTCATATCTAGACTACAGATAACCAGTCTGTCTCTACCACAGACAGTCATTCATATCTAGACTACAGATAACCAGTCTGTCTCTACCACAGACAGCCATTCATATCTAGACTACAGATAACCAGTCTGTCTCTACCACAGACAGTCATTCATATCTAGACTACAGATAACCAGTCTGTCTCTACCACAGACAGTCATTCATATCTAGACTACAGATAACCAGTCTGTCTCTACCACAGACAGTCATTCATATCTAGACTACAGATAACCAGTCTGTCTCTACCACAGACAGTCATTCATATCTAGACTACAGATAACCAGTCTGTCTCTACCACAGACAGTCATTCATATCTAGACTACAGATAACCAGACTGTCTCTACAGATAACCAGTCTGTCTCTACCACAGACAGTCATTCATATCTAGACTACAGATAACCAGTCTGTCTCTACCACAGACAGTCATTCATTTCTAGACTACAGATAACCAGTCTGTCTCTACCACAGACAGTCATTCATTTCTA
>NC_074667.1:949553-1061326 GCF_029448725.1 Salvelinus fontinalis
TCCAATTGAAACCCTACATGCAGAATTCTGTCGGAAAATCCTACAAGTCCAGAGAAATACACCAACTAATGCATGTAGGGCAGAATTGGGCCGCCTTCCAGTAATAATGAAAATACAGAAAAGATCATTAAAATTTTGGCTACATCTAAATTCAAGTCCAAATTCGAGTCTGCAATTTAAAGCACTTCAAACCCAAGAACTGAGCCCAGAAACGAGCCCTCTCAGTCAGCTGGTGTTGGACCTAACCAACCAAGCTGACACCGGCACTGCTTCAAAAGAAAGAATTCCAATAAACAAAATCATGAACCAATCAAAGGACTCATATTTACAACATTGGAAAAACGAAACAAAATCCCAAAGCCGACTAAATTGCTATCTGACCCTAAACAGAGAATATGAATTGGCTGAATATCTCTACTCTGTCAGAGATTCGAAGCAGAGACAGATCCTTACCAAGTACAGGCTCAGTGACCACCGATCGGCAATAGAAACCGGCAGACATAAAAAGACATGGCTACCCAAAGAGGAGCGTGTATGTGGTCACTGCACGACAGGGGAGGTAGAAACAGAGATGCACTTTCTCCTTTACTGTGATAAATATTCCTCACCAAGAGATTCATTATTCACAGAAATGACTACATTTATTCCAAATTTTAACTTATTAAACCCAGAGGAAAAACTAAAAATACTCATGGGCGAAGGAGCAATGGCTCCTCTTGCAGCCAAATATGTATTTGCCTGCCATAGCCTGAGGGACACTGAATAATAACATCTACATAGTAAGCAGTAACTTACTTATTATGACTGTTATTGTTATTACTGTTATTGTTATTAGTATTATTATTGTTGTTAATCATTCCAAATAGTAATGGTATGGGTGGTAATGGTAATGATAGCAGTTTAATGATAGTGGTGGTGGTAGTGGTGCATTACACCATACATTACATTCGACTATTGACTGTTACCATTTTATTGTTACTATTTTTTATATTTAATTTTGTATTATTATTTACTGCCATTCTATATTATTATTTGTCATTGTTTTAATTGTATTACAATGTATATTGTATACATTGTTGCTTTGGCAATATTGACACAATGTTTTTCATGCCAATAAAGCAGCTTGAATTTGAATTTGAATTTGAGAGAGTGAGAGAGAGAGGGTCAGTTTTGAAAGAGAGCGAGAGAGAGAGAGAGAGAGAGAGAGCGAGAGAAAAGGTCAGTTTGGAAAGAGAGCGAGAGAGAGGGTCAGTTTTGAAAGAGAGAGAGAGAGAGAGAGAGCGAGAGAGAGGGTCAGTTTTGAAAGAGAGTGAGAGAGAGTGTCAGTGTGAAAGAGAGAGAGAGGTTTCTCTGGCTCTACTTTCATAAATCATTAACAACCTGGTGAAGTGTAGCTCTTGATCGTGAGTGTGTGTGTGCGCGCAAGCAAGTCTGTGTGTTTGCGTGTGTGTGTGTGTCTGTGTGTGTGTGTGTACATCCGTGTGTGTGTGTGTACGTCCGTGTGTGTGTGTGTGTGTGTGTATGTCCGTTTGTGTGTATACATCTGTGTATGTGTTTACGTCTGTGTATGTGTGTGTGTGTGTACGTTCGTGTGTGTGTGTACGTTTGTGTGTGTGTGTGTATGTCCGTGTGTGTGTGTGTTCCAACCCCGTGTGTGTGTTCCACCCCCGCCTGGATATGATGGTGTTGCCCTGGAGAGAAAAGTGTGTCAGTACAGGTCTGTTGAGCAATAACCTCCTGTCAGGAAAATAAAACTTCATCCTGTCTACTGTTGTAGTCCATTCACTAACAACTGTCTGTCTGTTGTAGTCCATTCACTAACAACTATCTGTCTGTTGTAGTCCATTCACTAACAACTATCTGTCTGTCTGTTTGTTATAGTCCATTCACTAACAACTGTCTGTCTGTCTGTCTGTCTGTCTGTCTGTTTGTTCTAGTCCATTCACTAACAACTGTCTGTCTGTCTGTCTGTCTGTCTGTCTGTCTGTCTGTCTGTCTGTCTACTGTTCTAGTTCATTCACTAACAACTGTCTGTCTGTCTGTCTGTTTGTTGTAGTCCATTCACTAACGTCTGTCTGTCTGTCTGTCTGTCTGTCTGTCTGTCTGTCTGTCTGTCTGTCTGTCTGTCTGTCTGTCTGTCTGTAGTAGTCCATTCACTAACAACTGTCTGTCTGTCTGTCTGTCTGTCTGTCTGTCTGTCTGTCTGTCTGTCTGTCTGTCTACTGTTGTAGTCCATTCACTAATACTGACATGGTGCTGGCAGACCTAACTAATAGAAGGGATTTGGGTTGGAATCATCTGACTGGTGGAATTAACCTGGATTTACAGGTGAGCTGTCAAAACTGGGGGGGGGGGGGGGTGGTGGGGGGGTCCAGCTCAAAGCATTAGAGTGGAATCCGAGGAATGTTGCCGATAGCGGTGTTACCGTTTCAGTGAGGGAGGGAAGGGGAGAGAGAAGTCCGGAAACGTGTGAGGACTCATCAGAAAACAAACACACGGTGGAAAGCGGGAGGCACGGGAGAGAGCTACTCCCTCGCGCTGTAAATTAGTCTGGTTGTGTGTGTTGTGAGCGTGCGTGCGTGGTGTGAACTTTGGATCTCTGCTTGCGGCAACTGACCAGAAAAAAAAATGTCCGTCCGAATTTGAGAGACTTTTGCGATGACTCGAGATCTCGCAGGTAAGCGTTGTCAAGATTATTTGTAAAAATGTTTGTAGTGTAAAGTTATCTCCATGTAATTCTGTGGCTTTTGGAGTAATGGGCGTTTCGTTTGTTGTTGCAGCTGAATGCTTGTGATTGGTAGTGTTGTGACAGGCTAGCCTAGATCCAGATGTTGAACAACGGATCGTTATATAATAATATTATCGTTGTTTATTGGAAACGGATGACGGGACAAACAATAGGCCTAGCCATAGGTTATTAAACTGTAACAATCGAGACTAATGGTCCATTCACCTACACACACAGGTAGGCTGTTGCTCACCTGTACTTTAGCAAACCGTTGTCATTGCGACAGGACATGATGAGACATATCCCTCGTACAGGACAGATGTTTTGTAATGGCTCACACTCATTTCCGTTCAATAATGGAGGGTTTGCGACATCGGGGCTGCCTGGGTAGAAAGCTGAAAGCTAGTCTACTGTAGCCAAAAGACGGGACAACGCCCCTCCTCGGACCGATTGACACACGGTAGGCCTAATGCCTGGGCCAACTCTCACTCACTATTATTCAATAATCTATACTAGTTCGATAGAATTTGAGTGGTTCCTCCGTCATCCATCCGCTTTTTACCGAACCAGGGGCGGAGACGACACTTTTAAAAAATGGTTTCTACTGCTGAGGGAATTATTTAAACGGATCCTAGATATGTGTTTAAAAGTCCAAGTGGAACATCAGGAAGACGTTAATACGCATCCCCATGGCAACCACATCCCCCCTGTCCATTCCAATGGTCCCAAACACACAGGCCGGTAATGTCTTGTGCATCCGGTTGGGATGCAGCAAAACAGTCAGGCTGCAGGCAGGCAATTTACCGGGATGTTGGAACTGGAAGGAAACGGGAAATGTCTGTTAAAAGACGGAAGGACAGACATCTCCTCTTCGCACAGTGAACTCACATAGCCTTGTTAACCTTGGGCCAGTTAACCTTGGGCTGCGGCCTCCATCCTGTGTGCGCTCCCGAGGGCGTCATTGACAGGGATCTCTCTCAATCCTGCAGCGCAGTGATCTAAGGCACTGCATCTCAGTGCAAGAGGCGTCACTACAGTCCCTGGTTCGATTCCAGGCTGTATCACATCTGGCCGTGATTGGGAGTCCCCATAGGGCAGCACACAATTGGCCCAGCGCCACCCGGGTTTGACCGGGATTGTAAATAAGAATTTGTTTTTATTTACTGACTTGCCTCAGCTGGTCCGAACATTATTGACTTGCTTCCTGCTTTGAAGTTCTGATTTTCTCCTCCAAAACCCTAACCCATAACGGCATCGCCTCGCAGATATCAAATCAACAAGTCAACAACCTTTGACAGATCTTATCACACATTAATCCGGTGTGATTGATGACGTATAATGGAATTTAACGGGCGTGTCGGGTGGGAGGGAGCAAGTTGACACTTGGTGAGAGAAGGGTGCAATTGCAGCCTGCAAATCGGGGCGTTCCTGCATGTGGGCGTTCCTGCATGTGGGTGTTCCTGCATGTGGGCGTTCCCGCATGTGCAGGAACCCCTCTTTATACTTCTATTGGTCCATTTTTAAGCTAGGACAGGCGAGAGGCGGGGCGTTCCTGCATGTGGGCGTTCCTGCATGTGGGTGTTCCTGCATGTGGGCGTTCCTGCATGTGCAGGAACCCCTCTTTATACTTCTATTGGTCCATTTTTAAGCTAGGACAGGCGAGAGGCGGGGCGTTCCTGCATGTGGGCGTTCCTGCATGTGGGTGTTCCTGCATGTGGGCGTTCCTGCATGTGCAGGAACCCCTCTTTATACTTCTATTGGTCCATTTTTAAGCTAGGACAGGCAAGAGGCGGGGCGCTCCAGTACAGTAGGTGGAGTTGGATGCCAGCTGCCAATAAACCCCACAGAAGAAGGGGCGGTGGTGACAACGATAGCTAGCTAGCATGTCCTTTGTTCCAGCCTGTCTGCCACTGTTTTCCAACAGTTCTGGTAACGACGGCGAGGGCAGGTGTTTGGCAGGGGGGAGCGAAGGACACCGTGTGCTAGCTTCACCAGCTAGTCCAGTACACAGGAGGAGGGGGCACAGTGTGCTAACTAACTAGCATTCTAGCTAGGGAGGAGGGGGCACCGTGTGCTAACTAACTAGCATTCTAGCTAGGTAGGAGGTGGCACCGTGTGCTAACTAACTAGCATTCTAGCTAGGGAGGAGGGGGCACCGTGTGCTAGCTTCACCAGCTAGTCCAGTACACAGGAGGAGGGGGCACAGTGTGCTAACTAACTAGCATTCTAGCTAGGGAGGAGGGGGCACCGTGTGCTAACTAACTAGCATTCTAGCTAGGTAGGAGGTGGCACCGTGTGCTAACTAACTAGCATTCTAGCTAGGGAGGAGGGGGCACCGTGTGCTAGCTTCACCAGCTAGTCCGGTACACAGGAGGTGGGGGCACCGTGTGCTAACTAACTAGCATTCTAGCTAGGGAGGAGGGGGCACCGTGTGCTAACTAACTAGCATTCTAGCTAGGGAGGAGGGGGCACCGTGTGCTAACTAACTAGCATTCTAGCTAGGGAGGAGGGGGCACCGTGTGCTAACTAACTAGCATTCTAGCTAGGGAGGAGGGGGCACCGTGTGCTAGCTAACTAGCATTCTAGCTAGGGAGGAGGGGGCACCGTGTGCTAACTAACTAGCATTCTAGCTAGGGAGGAGGAGGCACCGTGTGCTAACTAACTAGCACTCTAGCTAGGGAGGAGGGGGCACCGTGTGCTAACTAACTAGCGTTCTAGCTAGGGAGGAGGGGGCACCGTGTGCTAACTAACTAGCATTCTAGCTAGGGAGGTGGGGGCACCGTGTGCTAACTAACTAGCATTCTAGCTAGGGAGGAGGGGGCACCGTGTGCTAACTAACTAGCATTCTAGCTAGGGAGGAGGGGGCACCGTGTGCTAACTAACTAGCATTCTAGCTAGGGAGGAGGGGGCACCGTGTGCTAACTAACTAGCATTCTAGCTAGGGAGGAGGGGGCACCGTGTGCTAACTAACTAGCATTCTAGCTAGGGAGGAGGGGGCACCGTGTGCTAACTAACTAGCATTCTAGCTAGGGAGGAGGGGGCACCGTGTGCTAACTAACTAGCATTCTAGCTAGGGAGGAGGGGGCACCGTGTGCTAACTAACTAGCATTCTAGCTAGGGAGGAGGGGGCACCGTGTGCTAACTAACTAGCTTTCTAGCTAGGGAGGAGGGGGCACCGTGTGCTAACTAACTAGCATTCTAGCTAGGGAGGAGGGGGCACCGTGTGCTAACTAACTAGCATTCTAGCTAGGGAGGAGGGGGCACCGTGTGCTAACTAACTAGCATTCTAGCTAGGGAGGAGGGGGCACCGTGTGCTAACTAACTAGCATTCTAGCTAGGGAGGAGGGGGCACCGTGTGCTAACTAACTAGCATTCTAGCTAGGGAGGAGGGGGCACCGTGTGCTAACTAACTAGCATTCTAGCTAGGGAGGAGGGGGCACCGTGTGCTAACTAACTAGCATTCTAGCTAGGGAGGAGGGGGCACCGTGTGCTAACTAACTAGCATTCTAGCTAGGGAGGAGGGGGCACCGTGTGCTAACTAACTAGCATTCTAGCTAGGGAGGAGGGGGCACCGTGTGCTAACTAACTAGCATTCTAGCTAGGGAGGAGGGGGCACTGTGTGCTAACTAACTAGCATTCTAGCTAGGGAGGAGGAGGCACCGTGTGCTAACTAACTAGCATTCTAGCTAGGGAGGAGGAGGCACCGTGTGCTAACTAACTAGCATTCTAGCTAGGGAGGAGGAGGCACCGTGTGCTAACTAACTAGCATTCTAGCTAGGGAGGAGGGGGCACCGTGTGCTAACGAACTAGCATTCTAGCTAGGGAGGAGGGGGTTAAAAAACTCAGATAATACTTTTATTTCCCTTTTGACCCACATTCAGAAAAGTTACAGGATGAAGATGTCATGGGATGCTTGGGGGGGGGTGTTCATGCAGGAACCAATGGGATGCTCGAGGGAAGGGGCCGTTTATGCAGGAACCAATGGGATGCTCGAGGGAGGGATGCAGATGCAGGGACGCCCCGAATTGTGGGCTGCAGTTGCACTCTTTTCCTTGGTGAGGGGAGCTATGGCAGTGTGTGTTAAAAGACAAGCCAGCCTCTGACTCTCTGCCAGGAACAGACAGAGAGGAACACAATAGACTGGACTACCTGGTGTTTCATGGTGTTTGGGAAGACTGGGCCTATAGTGTTATAGTGTGTAGAACAGACAGAGAGTTCTGGCCTGCTGTTGTTTAGGAACATCATCTCAGAGGTTGTTGTTGTTTAGGAACATCATCTCAGAGGTTGTTGTTGTTTAGGAACATCATCTCAGAGGTTGTTGTTGTTTAGGAACATCATCTCAGAGGTTGTTGTTGTTTAGGAACATCATCTCAGAGGTTGTTGTTGTTGTTTAGGAACATCATCTCAGAGGTTGTTGTTGTTTAGGAACATCATCTCAGAGGTTGTTGTTGTTTAGGAACATCATCTCAGAGGTTGTTGTTGTTGTTTAGGAACATCATCTCAGAGGTTGTTGTTGTTGTTGTTTAGGAACATCATCTCAGAGGTTGTTGTTGTTGTTGTTTAGGAACATCATCTCAGAGGTTGTTGTTGTTGTTGTTTAGGAACATCATCTCAGAGGTTGTTGTTGTTTAGGAACATCATCTCAGAGGTTGTTGTTGTTGTTGTTGTTGTTTAGGAACATCATCTCAGAGGTTGTTGCTGTTGTTTAGGAACATCATCTCAGAGGTTGTTGTTGTTGTTGTTGTTGTTTAGGAACATCATCTCAGAAGTTGTTGTTGTTGTTGTTTAGGAACATCATCTCAGAGGTTGTTGTTGTTGTTTAGGAACATCATCTCAGAGGTTGTTGTTGTTGTTTAGGAACATCATCTCAGAGGTTGTTGTTGTTTAGGAACATCATCTCAGAGGTTGTTGTTGTTTAGGAACATCATCTCAGAGGTTGTTGCTGTTGTTTAGGAACATCATCTCAGAGGTTGTTGTTGTTGTTTAGGAACATCATCTCAGAGGTTGTTGTTGCTTAGGAACATCATCTCAGAGGTTGTTGTTGTTGTTTAGGAACATCATCTCAGAGGTTGTTGTTGCTTAGGAACATCATCTCAGAGGTTGTTGTTGTTGTTTAGGAACATCATCTCAGAGGTTGTTGTTGCTTAGGAACATCATCTCAGAGGTTGTTGTTGTTGTTTAGGAACATCATCTCAGAGGTTGTTGTTGCTTAGGAACATCATCTCAGAGGTTGTTGTTGTTGTTTAGGAACATCATCTCAGAGGTTGTTGTTGTTGTTTAGGAACATCATCTCAGAGGTTGTTGTTGTTTAGGAACATCATCTCAGAGGTTGTTGCTGTTGTTTAGGAACATCATCTCAGAGGTTGTTGTTGTTGTTTAGGAACATCATCTCAGAGGTTGTTGTTGCTTAGGAACATCATCTCAGAGGTTGTTGTTGTTGTTTAGGAACATCATCTCAGAGGTTGTTGTTGCTTAGGAACATCATCTCAGAGGTTGTTGTTGTTGTTTAGGAACATCATCTCAGAGGTTGTTGTTGTTGTTTAGGAACATCATCTCAGAGGTTGTTGTTGCTTAGGAACATCATCTCAGAGGTTGTTGTTGTTGTTTAGGAACATCATCTCAGAGGTTGTTGTTGTTGTTTAGGAACATCATCTCAGAGGTTGTTGTTGCTTAGGAACATCATCTCAGAGGTTGTTGTTGTTGTTTAGGAACATCATCTCAGAGGTTGTTGTTGTTGTTTAGAAACATCATCTCAGAGGTTGTTGTTGCTTAGGAACATCATCTCAGAGGTTGTTGTTGTTGTTTAGGAACATCATCTCAGAGGTTGTTGTTGTTGTTTAGAAACATCATCTCAGAGGTTGTTGTTGTTTATATTCAGCTATTTGGGCTCAAAGTCAACTTTAAAATAGGTTTCAACAAAGTCAAACACAGTCTTTAGTAAAGAGAAGGACAGACAGACAGACAGACAGACAGACAGACAGACAGACAGACAGACAGACGAGTATGAGAGAGACAGAGAAAGTCCACATTAGTAAATGTGTTATTTTTGTCTTTCAGTAAGAGGAGGAGTGTCACTGCATACCTGAGTCAGCTGAAGGTAAGCTCACACACACACACACACACACACACACACACACACACACACACACACACACACACACACACACACACACACACACACACACACACACACACACACACACACACACACACACACACACACACACACACACACACACACACAGTGCCTGCTCCAGACAGCAACATAAGTGGTCATTTAGGGCCCCAGATTCAATTAGCCATGTCAGCTAACAATTTGTTGATTGGTAAGTTAGCCCCAAGCCAGTTATCTAAACTTGTAATCATGGCCGAATACCGACCGGGCACACGGCTGGGGCCCTGACCTCCACGAGGAAACCGTTGATTTTGTTATTGATGAGTAGAACTGCATGAAATGTGTTATAAAATGGCTCAACGTTCTCTCTGCTCCATGGCAAAATATGTAGAACTAAAGAAAACTTGCTTTAAAAACTACAACATTTTAGAATTGCAGCACATTAACTTTACAACATTTTATAATTGCAGCACATTAACTTTACAACATTTTGCTCTGCAATGTCAAGAGGGAGGGGGCACAAAAAAAATGTGTCCGCTTGGTGAGGAGCCCCCCAACCAAATGTCTCTCAGGGCCCCCGAAAGCCTAGAGCCGACCCTGCAAACACATGTGCTGAAACGACACGCATCAAAACACTGTGGGTGTTTTCTCTGTAAAGTTTCAGTTAGCCCAATGTTTTTCAGGAATGTAATACCATTTCTTTAACGTTGCGGTAAGGTTAGTCCAAGGTTATTCTTGTTGTAGCGTTGTGTAGGTGTGTGTGTGGGGGTTGCAGGGAGATACATGTCCGTTTAAGGTTGTTGTAACATTGTTGTAATGTTGTATAGGTGTTTGGAGGTAGCAGGGAGATGGATTTTAGTCTAAGGTTGTTGTAATGTTGTTGTAATGTTGTATAGGTGTTTGGAGGTAGCAGGGAGATGGACTCTCTGAAGAAGGAGTTGGAGGAGGAGCTGAAGCTATCTACTGATGACCTGAGGAGTCACGCCTGGTACCATGGACCCATAGGCAGAGAGGTACACCCACACACCTGGTACCATGAACCTATACACAGAGAGGTACACCCACACACCTGGTACCATGAACCTATACACAGAGAGGTACACCCACACACCTGGTACCATGAACCTATACACAGAGAGGTACTCACACCTGGTACCATATACCTATACACAGAGAGGTACACACACACCTGGTACCATGGACCTATAGGCTGAGAGGTACACACACACACACCTGGTACCATGAACCTATAGGCAGAGAGGTACACACACCTGGTACCATGAACCTATACACAGAGAGGTACTCACACCTGGTACCATATACCTATACACAGAGATGTACACACACACCTGGTACCATGGACCTATAGATAGAGAGGTACACTCTCTCTCTCTCTCTCTCTCTCTCTCTCTCTCTCTCTCTCTCTAGGGGGCAGAGGCTCTGCTGGAGAGAGATGGTGACTTCCTGGTTCGTGACACAGCCTCCTCCCCCGGTGACTATGTCCTGAGTTGCTATTGGAGGGACGAGCCCATGCACTTCAAGATCATTAGGGTGGTCCTTCGGCCCAAGAAGGTGTGTGTTTGTGTTTGTGTGTGTTTATGAGTTTGTGTGTTTGTGTGCTACTCTGTTTCAACTTGAAGGGGACTGGTTTGACGTTTGTACCCGAGTCCGTGTGTGTGTTATAATTATGTGTGTCCTCCAGGGTTACTCCCGTGAGCTCTTCCAGTTTGAAGGGGATCGTTTCGAAAACATTCCCGCCCTGGTGCGTTTCCACGTGGGTGGACGTCATCCTGTCTCCCAGGCCTCTGGCGCCGTGGTCTATCACCCAATCACACGCTCCCAGCCTATTCGTGTCATCAGTGAGCGCCAGGCAGAGCGGCCCGGTAAGAACCCACAGACAACGTGGCTAGAACACACTGTCACAGTTTGGGTTTAAATATTCCTTTTATTCCATCGAGGTGCAGGGAAAGTAGAGGAGTTTCCCAGTCAGAAAGGTTGTGTTCCAACCCAATGCAGACTCTGGTCATCTGAACTGCACATGTCTGCCGGGGTCCGGCCACTAACCGCTGGACCACACTCTGTCTGTCTGTCTGTCTGTCTGTCTGTCTGTCTGTCTGTCTGTCTGTCTGTCTGTCACTCTGTCACTCTGTCTGTCTGTCTGTCTGTCTGTCACTCTGTCTGTCACTCTGTCTGTCACTCTGTCTGTCTGTCTGTCTGTCACTCTGTCACTCTGTCTGTCACTCTGTCACTCTGTCTGTCTGTCTGTCTGTCTGTCACTGTCTGTCACTCTGTCTGTCAGTCTGTCAGTCAGTCAGTCTGTCAGTCTGTCTGTCACTCTGTCTGTCACTCTGTCTGTCACTCTGTCTGTCACTCTGTCTGTCACTCTGTCTGTCTGTCTGTCACTCTGTCACTCTGTCACTCTGTCTGTCTGTCTGTCTGTCTGTCTGTCTGTCACTCTGTCACTCTGTCACTCTGTCACTCTGTCCACTCTGTCCACTCTGTCCACTCTGTCTGTCACTCTGTCTGTCACTCTGTCTGTCACTCTGTCTGTCACTCTGTCTGTCTGTCAAAACATTGGTTATTAATGAATGAACTGCGCCAGAACCTCAAATGGTGTGAAGGTACGTGATTAAGTGTTGTGTTCCGGCGTCTCACCAACTCAGGTGTTAGATGTTATTTTCTTCCCTCCTCTAGACAGCAACAGATCCAGCAACAGATCCAGCAACAGATCCAGCAACAGCGCCCTCGACAGGGTGGGGGTGGAATCACAGCCAGACCGCAGCAAGAGACTCAGCTTCAACTCATCACACATGGACACACTACACGTCACTAACACACTGCTCAGGTGGCTTTACACACACACACACACACACACACACACACACACACACACACACACACACACACACACACACACACACACACACACACACACACACAGAGAGAAAATTACACACTCAAAGATACTGTTTTGTGTTGTGTTTGGTATAGTTAGTGTTTGTGTGTGTATTGTTTATGTGTGTGTGTGTATTGTGTGTGTGTGTGTGTGTGTGTGCGTGTGTGTGTGTTTCTCAGGAGTGGGAGTCAGCCATCCAACCTGGAGAATCTGGGCAGAAGACCCTCGATCCAATCAGCACAGTCTGAAAGCAACCTACGCACAGGTAACACACACACACACACACACACACACACACACACACACACACACACACACACACACACACACACACACACACACACACACACACTCGTACATTCCCACCTCTGCTCAGGTAACAAACACACCTCTCTCCTCTCCCTCCAGGTGCGCCTCATAGCTGTCAATCAGAGGCCGTAGGCCCCGCCCCCATCTCCCCAGTGTTCCGAACGGGTAGCGAACCCCTGATCAGCCCCTCAGCCCTCAGACCCACCCGGCCCTCACACCCAGGTAACACCACCCGACCCTCACACCCAGGTAACACCACACGACCCTCACACCCAGGTAACACCACACGACCCTCACACCCAGGTAACACCACCCGACCCTCACACCCAGGTAACACCACCCGACCCTCACACCCAGGTAACACCACACGACCCTCACACCCAGCTAACACACACCTGTCCCTCACACCCAGGTAACACCACACGACCCTCACACCCAGATAACACACACCCGGCCCTCACACCCAGGTAACACACACACGACCCTCACACCCAGGTAACACACACCCAGGTAACACACACACACCCGGCCCTCACACCCAGGTAACACACACACGGCCCTCACAACCAGGTAACACACACACACACACACACACACACACACACACACACACACACACACACACACACACACACACACACACACACACACACACACACACACGGCCCTCACAACCAGGTAACACACACACACACACGGCCCTCACAACCAGGTAACACACCCGGTTTGTAACCCCCCTGTGGTCCCCAGGTGGAGGTGTTACGCTGCGAGGTTCTGACGGACAGCTGCACCCCCGAGCCCCGCCCAAACCCTTCAGAGTGTCCACCTTCTTCCCCGGGACTCCTCCCAACCGTCACCGTGACGACCCCTATGACGAGCTGGTCATCCAGGTGCCTGAATCAAAGTAAGAGAAAACCATTTGGGTCTTACAGCATTTCCCACACTAGGGGTCGTCTCCCAAACTAGGGGTCGTTTCCCAAACTAGGGGTCGTCTTCCAAACTAGGGGTCGTCTCCCAAACTAGGGGTCGTCTCCCAAACTAGGAGTCGTCTCCCAAACTAGGGGTCGTTTCCCAAACTAGGGGTCGTCTCCCAAACTAGGAGTCGTCTCCCAAACTAGGGGTCGTCTCCCAAACTAGGGGTCGTCTCCCAAACTAGGAGTCGTCTCCCAAACTAGGGGTCGTTACCCTAACTAGGGGTCGTCTCCCAAACTAGGAGTCGTCTCCCAAACTAGGGGTCGTCTCCCAAACTAGGGGTCGTCTCCCAAACTAGGAGTCGTCTCCCAAACTAGGAGTCGTCTCCCAAACTAGGGGTCGTTACCCTAACTAGGGGTCGTCTCCAAAACTAGGGGTCGTCTCCCAAACTAGGGGTCGTCTCCCAAACTAGGGGTCGTTACCCTAACTAGGGGTCGTCTCCAAAACTAGGGGTCGTCTCCCAAACTAGGGGTCGTCTCCCAAACTAGGAGTCGTCTCCCAAACTAGGGGTCGTCTCCCAAACTAGGGGTCGTCTCCCAAACTAGGAGTCGTCTCCCAAACTAGGGGTCGTTACCCTAACTAGGGGTCGTCTCCAAAACTAGGGGTCGTCTCCCAAACTAGGGATCGTTTCCCAAACTAGGGGTCGTTACCCAAACTAGGGGTCGCGACTGATGAAACTCTCAAATAAAATGTTTTATAAAAAAACAAGCTCTGGTAGCCTCTAGATGTGGTTGTAATGAACAGTTAGTGGATTCGGCTATTTCAGCCACACCTGTTGCTCCATAGACAAACATTGGCAGTAGAATGACCTTACTGAAGAGCTCAGTGACTTTCAACGTGGCACCGTCATAGGATGCCACCTTTCCAACAAGTCAATTTGTCAAATTTCTGCTTTGCCAGAGCTGCCCTGGTCAATTGTAAGTGCTGTTATTGTAAAGGAGCAGCAACGGCTCAGCCTTGAAGTGGTAGACCGCTGAGTGTTGAAACGCATAGTTTGTAAAAAATCGTCTGTCCTCGGTTGCAAGACTCACTATCGAGTTCCAAACTGTCTCTGGAAGCAATGTCAGCAAATGAACTGTTCGGAGGGAGCTTCATGAAATGGGTTTCCATGGCCGAGCAGCTGCACACAAGCCTAAGATCACCATGTGCAATGCCAAGCGTCGGCTGGAGTTGTGTAAAACTTGCCGCCTTTGGACTCTGGAGCAGTGGAAATGTGTTCTCTGAAGTGATGAATCACGCTTCACCATCTGGCAGTCCGATGGACGAATCTGGGTTTGGCAGACGCCAGGAGAACGCTACCTGCCCCAATGCATTGTGCCAACTGTAAAGTTTGGTGGAGGAATAATGGTCTGGGGCTGTTTTTCATGGTTCGGGCCCCTTAGTTCCAGTGAAGGGAAATCTTAACGCTACAGCATACAATGAAATTCTAGACGATTCTGTGCTTCCAACTTTGTGGCAACAGTTTGGGGAAGGCCCTTTCTTGTTTCAGCATGAAAATGCCCCTGTGCACAAAGCGAGGTGCATACAGAAATGGTTTGTTGAGATTGCTGTGGAATAATGAATGTATGGAATAATATGGAATATGGAATAACTTGACTGGATGACACCTGAGCTCAACCCCATCGAACACCTTTGGGATGAATTGGAACGTAGACTGCGAGCCAGGCCTAATCGCCAAACGTCAGTGCCCAACCTCACTAATTCTCGTGGCTGAATGGAAGCAAATCCCGTAGCAATGTTCCAACATCTAGTGGAACACCTTCCCAGAAGAGGAGGCTGTTATTGCGGCAAAGGGGGAACAACTCCATATTAATGTCCCTGGTTTTGGAATGAGATACTCGACGAGCAGGTGTCCACATACTTTTGGTTATGTAGTGTGTATATATATGTATGTGTTATTGTGTGTTTCCTGTCAGAAAGCGTGGCCACGTGGACAGGCTGCGTGCGGAGGAGAAGTGGCAGAGCAGAGCCCGTCTCACTGAGACATCCTTCAGCTTCCTGGAGGCACAGGAAAGCGGGGAGTTGCCTGGGTTACCAATTGACGGACAGGTCCAGGAGGAAGAGGAGGATTCACACTTTCAGAGGCCGCAGGTTCGTTGTTGTTGGGTGTAGTTTATTTAACTTGATTTACAATGAACAGCATTGTGATGTAGGGGATTCTATTAGATGTTTATTGAACAGAATTGTGATGTAGTGGATTCTATTAGATGTTTATTGAACAGCATTGTGATGTAGGGGATTCTATTAGATGTTTATTGAACAGAATTGTATGTAGGGGATTCTATTAGATGTTTATTGAACAGAATTGTGATGTAGGGGATTCTATTAGATGTTTATTGAACAGCATTGTGATGTAGGGGATTCTATTAGATGTTTATTGAACAGCATTGTGATGTAGGTGATTCTATTAGATATTTATTGAACAGCATTGTGATGTAGGGGATTCTATTAGATGTTTATTGAACAGAATTGTATGTAGGGGATTCTATTAGATGTTTATTGAACAGAATTGTGATGTAGGGGATTCTATTAGATGTTTATTGAACAGCATTGTGATGTAGGTGATTCTATTAGATATTTATTGAACAGAATTGTGATGATGGGGATTCTATTAGATGTTTATTGAACAGAATTGTGATGATGGGGATTCTATTAGATGTTTATTGAACAGCATTGTGATGTAGGGGATTCTATTAGATGTTTATTGAACAGAATTGTGATGATGGGGATTCTATTAGATGTTTATTGAACAGCATTGTGATGTAGGGGATTCTATTAGATGTTTATTGAACAGCATTGTGATGTAGTGGATTCTATTAGATGTTTATTGAACAGCATTGTGATGTAGTTGATGTTTTGTAGCTCAGTTTGACTACATGTCAGTGAATAACAGACTATGAACTCGTAATGTAATGTAATGTAGTGTAATGTAGTGTAATCTAATCCTGCTACAACACAATAACAAACCTAATGTAGGAGTTATACAGAGATGTTACGACCAGGCTGTTACCAGGTGGAGACCTGTTTCAGACTGGACCAGTTTGAGAAGTTACATGTTATTAACATGTTATCAGTATACTAATAACATGTTACCAGGTGGAGACGGTGTCGTGTTTCAGACTGGACCAGTTTGAGTCCCTCCTGCTACCAGATAATAACAGACCTCTAGACCCCACCGTTCTCATGGCGCTCAAAGAACTGTTCACACGCTCCAACGCCATGACAACCGCTCTGCACATTCTCAGTGTCGACTGCCAGGTAAGTTATAAACACACACACTATAATATCTCACACACACCTATGCACTATAATATCTCACACACTATAATATCTCACACACACGCTCTGTCGGTCTGTGTAGGTGGCTCGTATCGTGGGTGTGACAGAGGACCAGAAGAGGATGATGGGAGTTGGCTCAGGTCTGGAGCTGGTCACCCTGTCTCACGGACAACAGCTCAGACAGGACCTGTTGGAGAGGTACACACACGCACGCACGCACGCACGCACACACACACACACACACACACACACCTGGCCTCAAATATGAAAATCTGACTGTCTGTCTTGTGTGTGTGTCAGGCACCACCTGCTATCCCTGGGCGTTGCCATAGATATCCTGGGCTGTACAGGGACGGTAGGTCAGAGGGCCACGGTGCTGCATAAAGTCATCCTATTGGCCCAGGCCCTGAGAGACCACGCCCACAACCTCTACGCATTCTCAGCCGTCATGAAGGCTCTGGAGATGCCTCAGGTAACACAACACACACTGTACACACACTGTACACACACTGTACACACACTGTACACACACTGTACACACTGTACACACACACACACACACACACACACCACACACACACTGTACACACACACACTGTACACACACACACACACTGTACACACACACTGTACACACACACTGTACACACACTGTACGTACGCACGAACACACACACACACACAGTACACACACACACTGTACACACACACTGTACACACACACACACAAAGTACACACACACAGTACACACACACACACACACACACACACACACACACACACACACACTGTATGTACACACGAACACACACACACACTGCACACACACACACACCTCACATACCCTCACACTATGCTGTGTTTAAAGACCCTAGATATGCATCAGGTCACTCAGACAGTGTGTGTGTACTGTGTGTGTACTGTGTGTGTACTGTGTGTGTAGGTAGTCCGTCTGGAGAGGACATGGAGAGCTCTGAGGAGGAACCACACAGAGAGTGCTGTGATGTTTGAGAAGACCCTCAAACCCTTCATGAACGCTCTGAATGACGGAGATGGTGAGGACGGTGTCTGTGTGTGTGTGTGTGTATGTGTGTAATGTGTGTGTAATGTGTGTGTGATGTATTTGTAATGTGTGTGTGATGTATTTGTAATATGTGTGTGTGATGTGTGTGTGATGTATTTGTAATGTGTGTGTGATGTATTTGTAATGTGTGTGTAATGTGTGTGTGATGTGTGTGTGTGATGTATTTGTAATGTGTGTGTGTGATGTGTGTGTGATGTGTGTGTGATGTATTTGTAATGTGTGTGTGTGATGTGTGTGTGATGTGTGTGTGATGTATTTGTAATGTGTGTGTGTGATGTGTGTGTCATGTATTTGTAATGTATTTGTAATGTGTGTGTGATGTGTGTGTAATGTATTTGTAATGTATTTGTAATGTGTGTGTAATGTATTTGTAATGTATTTGTAATGTGTGTGTAATGTGTGTGTAATGTATTTGTAATGTATTTGTAATGTGTGTGTAATGTGTGTGTGATGTGTGTGTGTGATGTATTTGTAATGTGTGTGTGATGTGTGTGTGATGTGTGTGTGATGTATTTGTAATGTGTGTGTGTGATGTGTGTGTAATGTATTTGTAATGTGTGTGTGTGATGTGTGTGTGATGTATTTGTAATGTGTGTGTGTGATGTGTGTGTAATGTATTTGTAATGTGTGTGTGATGTATTTGTAATGTGTGTGTAATGTGTGTGTGATGTGTGTGTGATGTATTTGTAATGTGTGTGTGTGATGTGTGTGTAATGTATTTGTAATGTATTTGTAATGTGTGTGTGTGTGTGTGTGTGTGTAGACTCTGTGGTGCAGGGTCCCCTGGCTGTGCCCTACCTGGTTCCCCTCCTGAGGCTGATGGAGGGAGAGGAGGGAGAACACACAGAGAGAGGCTGTCAGTTATTATACAACACCCTGCAGGCAGCACGCAACGCAGCGCTACACGCCCCGCAGTACCAGGAGCACGCACACAGCCTGCTCACAGGTAACGCACAGCCTGCTCACAGGTAATACACACAGCCTGCTCACAGGTAACGCACAGCCTGCTCACAGGTAATACACACAGCCTGCTCACAGGTAACGCACAGCCTGCTCACAGGTAATACACACAGCCTGCTCACAGGTAACACACAGCCTGCTCACAGGTAATACACACAGCCTGCTCACAGGTAACACACAGCCTGCTCACAGGTAACACACACAGCCTGTTCACAGGTAATACACACAGCCTGCTCACAGGTAACACACAGCCTGCTCACAGGTAACACACACAGCCTGTTCACAGGTAATACACACAGCCTGCTCACAGGTAACGCACAGCCTGCTCACAGGTAATACACACAGCCTGCTCACAGGTAACACACAGCCTGCTCACAGGTAATACACACAGCCTGCTCACAGGTAACACACAGCCTGCTCACAGGTAACACACACAGCCTGTTCACAGGTAATACACACAGCCTGCTCACAGGTAACACACAGCCTGCTCACAGGTAACACACACAGCCTGTTCACAGGTAATACACACAGCCTGCTCACAGGTAATACACACAGCCTGCTCACAGGTAGCACACAGCCTGCTCACAGGTAATACACACAGCCTGCTCACAGGTAATACACACAGCCTGCTCACAGGTAACACACAGCCTGCTCACAGGTAACACACACAGCCTGCTCACAGGTAACGCCCACAGCCTGCTCACAGGTAACACACACAGCCTGCTCACAGGTAACACACACACAGCCTGCTCACAGGTAACACACAGCCTGCTCACAGGTAACACACACACAGCCTGCTCACAGGTAACGCACACAGCCTGCTCACAGGTAACGCACACAGCCTGCTCACAGGTAACGCACACAGCCTGCTCACAGGTAACGCACACAGCCTGCTCACTGGTAACGCACACAGCCTGCTCACAGGTAACACACAGCCTACTCACAGGTAACACACACAGCCTGCTCACAGGTAACACACAGCCTGCTCACAGGTAACGCACACAGCCTGCTCACAGGTAACGCACACATCCTGCTCACAGGTAACGCACACAGCCTGCTCACAGGTAACACACACAGCCTACTCACAGGTAACGCACACAGCCTGCTCACAGGTAACGCACACAGCCTGCTCACAGGTAACGCACACAGCCTGCTTACAGGTAACAGACACAGCCTGCTCACAGGTAACGCACAGCCTGCTCACAGGTAACGCACACAGCCTGCTCACAGGTAACGCACACAGCCTGCTTACAGGTAACAGACACAGCCTGCTCACAGGTAACGCACACAGCCTGCTTACAGGTAACAGACACAGCCTGCTCACAGGTAACGCACAGCCTGCTCACAGGTAACGCACACAGCCTGCTCACAGGTAACGCACACAGCCTGCTTACAGGTAACAGACACAGCCTGCTCACAGGTAAAACACATTCATTATAAAATACACATTATGGGAAAAAACACACACACACTTATAGAAAACACAGGCACACATCCAATTCACCAAATCAAATAACATGAGTCCTGCCTCATAACCAACCTGAGTCACTGATTGGCCGTGGGCCCTGTCACTCTGTCCCGTCAGGTGACTGGGAGCCAATCCCAGAGCTGCTGGAGGGGTTCAGGACAGAGTTTGCCCTAAGGCTGTTCTGGGGACAGACTGGAGCGGCGGCAGACAAGGAGAAACGCTACGACAAGTTTGACAAGATCCTCACCGTGCTCTCCAACAAACTGGAACCTAGCGAGGAGTTCTCCCCCGAACTCTGACCCTTAAACTCTATACTGTGACCTGGGCTGCATTCAGGAGGGCGCAACGTTGCACAACAGTTTGAAATCTGTAACCTCTTTACTTGGATCGTATTCATTAGAAGCTTTTTTGCAGCAAAAATAAAATAAATAGTTTGTTATTGGACAAGTTCAGGTGATTCCCTCCCTGGTTCAGTCCATTTGGTGCCTAATGAACCTGGGATGTGTGTCTGGGTGGTTCTGTGGTTCTCACCCACAGGGTTCATACCTAGCAGGTGTGGATACTGTTGGTTTCCCTCATAAACCTGGCCAAGGTCTATGTCCCAAATGGCACCCTATTCTCTAAAAGGGCCACTGTCAGGGCACGATATAGGGAATAGGGCTCTAGTTGAAAGTAGGGCACGATATAGGGAATAGGGCTCTGGTTGAAAGTAGGGCACGATATAGGGAATAGGGCTCTGGTTGAAAGTAGGGCACGATATAGGGAATAGGGCTCTGGTTGAAAGTAGGGCACGATATAGGGAATAGGGCTCTGGTTGAAAGTAGGGCACGATATAGGGAATAGGGCTCTGGTTGAAAGTAGGGCACGATATAGGGAATAGGGCTCTGGTTGAAAGTAGGGCACGATATAGGGAATAGGGCTCTGGTTGAAAGTAGGGCACGATATAGGGAATAGGGCTCTAGTTGAAAGTAGGGCACGATATAGGGAATAGGGCTCTAGTTGAAAGTAGGGCACGATATAGGGAATAGGATGATATTTGGGACGTAGACAAAGTGTGTGATGTGCTTCTACTGGTTGTTTGTCCAGGTCTAAATGTTGACCTGCAGAGTTTACCCGGTAACATGTTCTGTGTTCATGTTTATTCTCAACCTTCTAGGTGTCTGTGAAAGTCCTTTTTTGAAGGGAAGTTCTGAGTTTTAACACGTTTTCTATTCAGATGATATAAATGATTTAAAACATCACTGTGTCAAACTCTGGTCCGTTAAAAAAAAAAGACAACACACAACAAAATGAAACAAAACATCACATTTTACATAAATCTATTTTTATTTTTTTCTCAATCAAAACAGTTCCCAGGGTACTTAGAGGTCAACACATAACAGTTCCCAGGGTACTTAGAGGTCAACACATAACAGTTCCCAGGGTACTTAGAGGTCAACACATAACAGTTCCCAGGGTACTTAGAGGTCAACACATAACAGTTCCCAGGGTACTTAGAGGTCAACACAAGTCGTTTTAAAATGTGATCATATAATAATATATATACACACTCCATAAAACATTGAGAAGCAGCGAGTGACAAATCCAGTTCCATTTAACCAGGCTGATGTACAGTCAGACTAGACCTGGAGGGCTGATGTATAGTCAGACTAGACCTGGAGGGCTGATGTATAGTCAGACTAGACCTGGAGGGCTGATGTACAGTCAGACTAGACCTGGAGGGCTGATGTACAGTCAGACTAGACCTGGAGGGCTGATGTACAGTCAGACTAGACCTGCAGGGCTGATGTACAATCAGACTAGACCTGGAGGGCTGATGTACAATCAGACTAGACCTGGAGGGCTGATGTACAGTCAGACTAGACCTGGAGGCCTGATGTACAGTCAGACTAGACCTGGAGGCCTGATGTACAGTCAGACTAGACCTGGAGGGCTGATGTACAGTCAGACTAGACCTGGAGGGCTGATGTACAGTCAGACTAGACCTGGAGGGCTGATGTACAGTCAGACTAGACCTGGAGGGCTGATGTACAATCAGACTAGACCTGGAGGCCTGGTGTACAATCAGACTAGACCTGGAGGCCTGATGTACAGTCAGACTAGACCTGATGTACAGTCAGACTAGACATGGAGGGCTGATGTACAGTCAGACTAGACCTGGAGGGCGGATGTACAGTCAGACTAGACCTGGAGGGCTGATGTATAGTCAGACTAGACCTGATGTACAGTCAGACTAGACCTGGAGGGCTGATGTACAGTCAGACTAGACCTGGAGGGCTGATGTATAGTCAGACTAGACCTGGAGGGCTGATGTATAGTCAGACTAGACCTGGAGGGCTGATGTATAGTCAGACTAGACCTGGAGGGCTGATGTACAGTCAGACTAGACCTGGAGGGCTGATGTACAGTCAGACTAGACCTGGAGGGCTGATGTACAATCAGACTAGACCTGGAGGCCTGATGTACAGTCAGACTAGACCTGATGTACAGTCAGACTAGACCTGGAGGGCTGATGTACAGTCAGACTAGACCTGGAGGGCTGATGTACAGTCAGATTAGACCTGGAGGCCTGATGTACAGTCAGACTAGACCTGGAGGCCTGATGTACAGTCAGACTAGACCTGGAGGGCGGATGTACAGTCAGACTACACCTAATGTACAGTCAGACTAGACCTGGAGGGCTGATGTACAGTCAGACTAGACCTGGAGGCCTGATGTACAGTCAGACTAGACCTGGAGGCCTGATGTACAGTCAGACTAGACCTGGAGGGCTGATGTACAGTCAGACTAGACCTGGAGGGCTGATGTACAGTCAGACTAGACCTGGAGGCCTGATGTACAGTCAGACTAGACCTGGAGGGCTGACACCTATGGCCTCTGGTCAAAGGTAATGCACTACATAGGGAGCCATTTGGGGTAGAAGCACTGATGGACGTCCAAAATGGCTCCCAATTTCCTGTACAGTGACTACTTTTAGGGCTTTGGTCAAATGTAGTGCACTATTTAGGGAATAGGATGCCATTCTGGTCAAATGTAGTGCACCATGTAGGGAATAGGGTGCCATTCTGGTCAAATGTAGTGCACTATGTAGGGAATAGGGAGCCATTCTGGTCAAATGTAGTGCACTATGTAGGGAATAGGGAGCCATTCTGGTCAAATGTAGTGCACTATGTAGGGAATAGGGAGCCATTCTGGTCAAATGTAGTGCACTATGTAGGGAATAGGATGCCATTCTGGTCAAATTCAGGTAATTTCTCTGATCTTCGTGGAGATGGTAAACACTGTGGATGTCAGCGGAAGTGGACATTAGATTGAACAGTCTAATTTGGTGTGCTAATAATCCACAATGCGCCTCTGATTGAATCCCGGGCTGGACGGAAGTTAAACTATCAGAAACACCAGGGGTCCTCCAGGAGTACTTTGACAGCAGTAGTCACAACACCACCACAGAGCCACCTGATTGGCCAGAACCTGACCACAGAGCCACCTGATTGGCCAGAACCTGACCACAGAGCCACCTGATTGGCCAGAACCTGACCACAGAGCCACCTGATTGGCCAGAACCTGACCACAGAGCCACCTGATTGGCCAGAACCTGACCACAGAGCCACCTGATTGGCCAGAACCTGACCACAGAGCCACCTGATTGGCCAGAACCTGACCACAGAGCCACCTGATTGGCCAGAACCTGACCACAGAGCCACCTGATTGGCCAGAACCTGACCACAGAGCCACCTGATTGGCCAGAACCTGACCACAGAGCCATCTGATTGGCCAGAACCTGACCACAGAGCCATCTGATTGGCCAGAACCTGACCACAGAGCCATCTGATTGGCCAGAACCTGACCACAGAGCCACCTGATTGGCCAGAACCTGACCACAGAGCCACCTGATTGGCCAGAACCTGACCACAGAGCCACCTGATTGGCCAGAACCTGACCACAGAGCCACCTGATTGGCCAGAACCTGACCACAGAGCCATCTGATTGGCCAGAACCTGACCACAGAGCCATCTGTTTGGCCAGAACCTGACCACAGAGCCATCTGATTGGCCAGAACCTGACCACAGAGCCATCTGATTGGCCACAGACAGTTAAACCACAAAAAGAGAAAAACAGAACAAAGAAACAACAACCAAAAGAGGACCAGACGGTAACCATAACAACCACAGACACGGTCAGAAAATCAGACAACCAATAAGAACCTCAGAAACATACATTTCAAAACTGACCAGTTTCAGTTACATTCTACATCCCAATTGGCCCCCTATTCCCCAATAGGGCTCTGGTCAACAGTAGTGTACTATATAGAGAATAGGGCCCTGGTCTAAAGTAGTGTACTATATAGGGAATAGGGCTCTGGTCTACAGTAGTGTACTATATAGAGAATAGGGCCCTGGTCTAAAGTAGTGTACTATATAGGGAATAGGGCCCTGGTCTAAAGTAGTGTACTATATAGGGAATAGGGCTCTGGTCTATAGTAGTGTACTATATAGGGAATAGGGCCCTGGTCTATAGTAGTGTACTATATAGGGAATAGGGCTCTGGTCTATAGTAGTGTACTATAATAGGGAATAGGGCTCTGGTCTAAAGTAGTGCACTATATAGGGAATAGGGCTCTGGTCTAAAGTAGTGCACAATATAGGGAATAGGGTATCATTTGGGACCTAACCACTCTTCTGATGAGAGAACATGTGAAAAACAAGTGCACTATGTAGGGAATAGGGTGGCGTTTGGCGACGCAGAAAAACGTGGTCCTTAAAATAGTGGCTTCACCATCCAGCTGATAACAATCTGATATAACTATGATAGCAGTCATTTAATATTAAAACAATCACAATGTCATGGCAACTAATGATCTGTGATTAGGTAAGAATAGGGAGAGAAGACTGGGAGAGAGAGAGGTAGAGGTAGAGAGGGGGGGAGAGAGAGTGGTAGAGGGGGGGAGAGAGTGGTAGAGGGGGGGAGAGAGTGGTAGAGGGGGGGAGAGAGAGTGGTAGAGGGGGGGTAGAGGTAGAGAGGTAGAGAGAGGTAGAGGGGGAGAGAGAGATGTAGAGGGGGGAGAGAGAGATGTAGAGAGAGAGAGAGGTAGAGGGGGGAGAGAGAGAGAGATGTAGAGGTAGAGAGAGGGAGAGGTAGAGAGGGAGAGAGAGAAAGAGAGGTAGAGAGAGAGATGTAGAGGTAGAGAGAGAGGGAGAGGTAGAGAGGGAGAGAGAGAGAGGGAGAGGTAGAGAGGGAGAGAGAGAAGTAGAGGGGGAGAGAGAGAGGTAGAGAGAGAGGTAGAGGGGGTGGTTAGAGGGGGTGGTAATGCTTAAACACACAGGAAGTCCTTGGAAGGAGAGTGTGTGTATCCATGTGTGTATCCATGTATATGTGTGTGTGTGTGTGTGTGTGTGTGTGTGTGTGTGTGTGTGTGTGTGTGTGTGTGTGTGTGTGTGTGTGTGTGTGTGTGTGTGTGTGTGTGTGTGTGTGTGTGTGTGTGTGTGTGTGTGTTATTGTCTAAAATTTGACGTAGGATGAGGGGATGTATCCTTCGTCTCCGTTGGCTCGTAGAACCCTCATCCATCCATCTCCTTTATCTCTCTCCATCACACTGAGCTGTTCCCCTTCTGTTATAGACACTGTCCCCTCACTGGAACCTGGAGACAGACACACTAGTTATAGACACTGTCCCCTCACTGGAACCTGGAGACAGACACACTAGTTATAGACACTGTCCCCTCACTGTCCCCTGGAGGAGACAGACACACTAGTTATAGACACTGTCCCCTCACTGTCCCCTGGAGGAGACAGACACACTAGTTATAGACACTGTCCCCTCACTGTCCCCTGGAGACAGACAGACACACTAGTTATAGACACTGTCCCCTCACTGGAACCTGGAGACAGACACACACTAGTTATAGACACTGTCCCCTCACTGTCCCCTGGAGGAGACAGACACACTAGTTATAGACACTGTCCCCTCACTGGAACCTGGAGACAGACACACACTAGTTATAGACACTGTCCCCTCACTGGAACCTGGAGACAGACACACACTAGTTATAGACACTGTCCCCTCACTGGAACCTGGAGACAGACACACTAGTTATAGACACTGTCCCCTCACTGGAACCTGGAGGAGACAGACACACTAGTTATAGACACTGTCCCCTCACTGTCCCCTGGAGACAGACACACTAGTTATAGACACTGTCCCCTCACTGGAACCTGGAGACAGACACACACTAGTTATAGACACTGTCCCCTCACTGGAACCTGGAGACAGACACACACTAGCTATAGACACTGTCCCCTCACTGGAACCTGGAGGAGACAGACACACTAGTTATAGACACTGTCCCCTCACTGGAACCTGGAGGAGACAGACACACTAGTTATAGACACTGTCCCCTCACTGGAACCTGGAGGAGACAGACACACTAGTTATAGACACTGTCCCCTCACTGGAACCTGGAGACAGACACACTAGTTATAGACACTGTCCCCTCACTGGAACCTGGAGACAGACACACACTAGTTATAGACACTGTCCCCTCACTGGAACCTGGAGACAGACACACACTAGCTATAGACACTGTCCCCTCACTGGAACCTGGAGACAGACACACTAGTTATAGACACTGTCCCCTCACTGGAACCTGGAGACAGACACACTAGTTATAGATACTGTCCCCTCACTGGAACCTGGAGACAGACACACACTAGTTATAGACACTGTCCCCTCACTGGAACCTGGAGACAGACACACACTAGTTATAGACACTGTCCCCTCACTGGAACCTGGAGACAGACACACTAGTTATAGACACTGTCCCCTCACTGGAACCTGGAGACAGACACACTAGTTATAGACACTGTCCCCTCACTGGAACCTGGAGACAGACACACTAGTTATAGACACTGTCCCCTCACTGTCCCCTGGAGACAGACACACTAGTTATAGACACTGTCCCCTCACTGTCCCCTGGAGACAGACACACTAGTTATAGACACTGTCCCCTCACTGGAACCTGGAGACAGACACACTAGTTATAGACACTGTCCCCTCACTGTCCCCTGGAGACAGACACACACTAGTTATAGACACTGTCCCCTCACTGTCCCCTGGAGACAGACACACTAGTTATAGACACTGTCCCCTCACTGGAACCTGGAGACAGACACACACTAGTTATAGACACTGTCCCCTCACTGGAACCTGGAGACAGACACACACTAGTTATAGACACTGTCCCCTCACTGGAACCTGGAGACAGACACACTAGTTATAGACACATTCCCCTCACTGTCCCCTGGAGACAGACACACTAGTTATAGACACTGTCCCCTCACTGGAACCTGGAGACAGACACACTAGTTATAGACACTGTCCCCTCACTGGAACCTGGAGACAGACACACACTAGTTATAGACACTGTCCCCTCACTGGAACCTAGAGACAGACACACACTAGTTATAGACACTGTCCCCTCACTGGAACCTGGAGACAGACACACACTAGTTATAGACACTGTCCCCTCACTGGAACCTAGAGACAGACACACTAGTTATAGACACTGTCCCCTCACTGGAACCTGGAGACAGACACACACTAGTTATAGACACTGTCCCCTCACTGGAACCTGGAGACAGACACACACTAGTTATAGACACTGTCCCCTCACTGGAACCTGGAGACAGACACACACTAGTTATAGACACTGTCCCCTCACTGGAACCTGGAGACAGACACACACTAGTTATAGACACTGTCCCCTCACTGGAACCTGGAGACAGACACACACTAGTTATAGACACTGTCCCCTCACTGGAACCTGGAGACAGACACACACTAGTTATAGACACTGTCCCCTCACTGGAACCTGGAGACAGACACACACTAGTTATAGACACTGTCCCCTCACTGGAACCTGGAGACAGACACACACTAGTTATAGACACTGTCCCCTCACTGGAACCTGGAGACAGACACACTAGTTATAGACACTGTCCCTTCACTGGAACCTGGAGACAGACACACACTAGTTATAGACACTGTCCCCTCACTGGAACCTGGAGACAGACACACACTAGTTATAGACACTGTTCCCTCACTGGAACCTGGAGACAGACACACACTAGTTATAGACACTGTCCCCTCACTGGAACCTGGAGACAGACACACACTAGTTATAGACACTGTCCCATCACTGGAACCTGGAGACAGACACACACTAGTTATAGACACTGTCCCCTCACTGGAACCTGGAGACAGACACACACTAGTTATAGACACTGTCCCCTCACTGGAACCTGGAGACAGACACACACTAGTTATAGACACTGTCCCCTCACTGGAACCTGGAGACAGACACACACTAGTTATAGACACTGTCCCCTCACTGGAACCTGGAGACAGACACACACTAGTTATAGACACTGTCCCCTCACTGGAACCTGGAGACAGACACACTAGTTATAGACACTGTCCCTTCACTGGAACCTGGAGACAGACACACACTAGTTATAGACACTGTCCCCTCACTGGAACCTGGAGACAGACACACACTAGTTATAGACACTGTTCCCTCACTGGAACCTGGAGACAGACACACACTAGTTATAGACACTGTCCCCTCACTGGAACCTGGAGACAGACACACACTAGTTATAGACACTGTCCCATCACTGGAACCTGGAGACAGACACACACTAGTTATAGACACTGTCCCCTCACTGGAACCTGGAGACAGACACACACTAGTTATAGACACTGTCCCCTCACTGGAACCTGGAGACAGACACACTAGTTATAGACACTGTCCCCTCACTGGAACCTGGAGACAGACACACACTAGTTATAGACTCTGTCCCCCCACTGGATGAGAGAGAGGAAGGAGGAGAGAGTGGTACACAGACAAACACTGATCACACATCAACTAATAGATGTCTGTCTGATGGTGTGTGTGTGATGGTGTGTGTGTGTGTGATGGTGTGTGTGTACCTTGGAAGGTGTAGAGGGCAGTAGCCTTTCCTATAGGAGTCTCCACATCTTCATCAAAGTCTTCGTCAAACTCTGAGTAGATGTTCTGAGACGGATCAGCTGACATGGAACTGAAGACAGTGACACACACACGTTATACACTAACAAACACACATTATATAAACACACACACACATTATATAAACACACACACATTATATATACACACACACATTATATATACACACACACACATTATATATACACACACACACATTATATATACACACACACATTATATATACACACACACATTATATATACACACACACATTATATAAACACACATACATTATATAATCACACATACGTTATACACTAACACACACATTATATTAACACACATACGTTATATTAACACACATACGTTATACACTAACACACACATTATATTAACACACACACATTATATAATCACACATACGTTATACACTAACACACACACTCTCCCTCTCTTACCAGTGTTGATTGTTGTTGACAGCAGTGTTGGTAGAATCATCTCCTCTGAAAGCTTCAGCCAGCCACGACTGCCAGAGAGAAGAATGACGTGCTATTTACTTTAGATGGCTAGTGACAAACGTGTGTGTGTCCGTGTGTGTGTTACCAAGCCAGAGTGTGTGTGTCCGTGTGTGTGTTACCAAGCCAGAGTGTGTGTGTCCGTGTGTGTGTTACCAAGCCAGAGTGTGTGTGTCCGTGTGTGTGTTACCAAGCCAGAGTGTGTGTGTCCGTGTGTGTGTTACCAAGCCAGAGTGTGTGTGTCCATGTTACCAAGCCAGAGTGTGTGTGTGCGTGTGTGCGTGCGTGTGTGTTACCAAGCCAGAGTGTGTGTGTCCGTGTGTGTGTTACCAAGCCAGAGTGTGTGTGTCCGTGTTACCAAGCCAGAGTGCGTGCGTGTGTGTGCGCGCAGTAGCCTACCTCGTATTTGGTGAGTTGTCCTCTGAGTCGTCCAACGTTCTGCGAGGTCTGGGTGATCTGAGGTTCTAGACTGGCTGGGTCTCCCATCTGAGGGTTCCGTTCATAAACACCTCTCATCTTCTCTAATGCCTCACTGGAGGAGGAGGAAAGAGACAGACGGACAGACGACACAAACACACAGAAACAGGAAATATGTTAGAGAAGAAGGGTGTCTGTTAGAACAAATCAATGTGTCCCAAAAGGCACACTATTCCCATCTAGTACACTACTACTGATCAGAGCCGCCCTATAAGACCATCTAGTACACTACTACTGATCAGAGCCCTATAAGACCATCTAGTACACTACTACTGATCAGAGCCCTATAAGACCATCTAGTACACTACTACTGATCAGAGCCCTATAAGACCATCTAGTACACTACTACTGATCAGGGCCCTATAAGACCATCTAGTACACTACTACTGATCAGGGCCCTATAAGACCATCTAGTACACTACTACTGATCAGAGCCCTATAAGACCATCTAGTACACTACTACTGATCAGGGCCCTATAAGACCATCTAGTACACTACTACTGATCAGGGCCCTATAAGACCATCTAGTACACTACTACTGATCAGAGCCCTATAAGACCATCTAGTACACTACTACTGATCAGAGCCCTATAAGACCATCTAGTACACTACTACTGATCAGAGCCCTATAAGACCATCTAGTACACTACTACTGATCAGGGCCCTATAAGACCATCTAGTACACTACTACTGATCAGAGCCCTATAAGACCATCTAGTACACTACTACTGATCAGAGCCCTATAAGACCATCTAGTACACTACTACTGATCAGAGCCCTATAAGACCATCTAGTACACTACTACTGATCAGAGCCCTATAAGACCATCTAGTACACTACTACTGATCAGGGCCCTATAAGACCATCTAGTACACTACTACTGATCAGAGCCTTATAAGACCATCTAGTACACTACTACTGATCAGAGCCCTATAAGACCATCTAGTACACTACTACTGATTAGAGCCCTATAAGACCATCTAGTACACTACTACTGATCAGGGCCCTATAAGACCATCTAGTACACTACTACTGAGCAGAGCCCTATAAGACCATCTAGTACACTACTACTGATTAGAGCCCTATAAGACCATCTAGTACACTACTACTGATCAGGGCCCTATAAGACCATCTAGTACACTACTACTGATCAGAGCCCTATAAGACCATCTAGTACACTACTACTGATCAGAGCCCTATAAGACCATCTAGTACACTACTACTGATCAGAGCCCTATAAGACCATCTAGTACACTACTACTGATCAGGGCCCTATAAGACCATCTAGTACACTACTACTGATCAGAGCCGCCCTATAAGACCATCTAGTACACTACTACTGATTAGGGCCCATTAAGCCCTGGTCAAAGGCAGTGTACTATATAGGGAATAGGGTGCCATTTGAGATGGACACGATGGGAGAATCTCCTCGCGCCATCTCTCCTCACCTCCTTCTCAAAACCCATTGGGTGAGAAAGCCAGAGGTCCCTCCCCTCTGACCTGAGAGAGGAGAGAACACGCCAGGAGAATGCAATTGAGATTCTCCCAGTGATGGACAGAGACAGTAAGATAGCCGCCGTCACTGTGGTGATGTCAGAGTGGCGGGAGAGGCGGAGCTACCTCTGGTCCAGCTCCTTTTGAAGTTCCTTGGTGATGTCATCAATCTTGGACTGAAGTCTCTTCTTCCTCTGTTCTGGAGGCAGGTGAGAGAAGTCCTCAGCAGCTGGAGACTGGGCGAGGGGGCCGGAGAGAGAGAGAGAGGAGGGGCCCGGAGAAAGAGAGAGAGAAAGGAGGGGGCCGGAGAGAGAGAGAGAGGAGGGGGCCGGAGAGAGAGAGAGAGAGAGGAGGGGCGAGGGGGCCGGAGAGAGAGAGAGGGGCGAGGGGGCCGGAGAGAGAGAGAGAGAGAGAGAGGAGGGGCGAGGGGGCCGGAGAGAGAGAGAGAGAGAGAGAGGAGGAGCGAGGGGGCCGGAGAGAGAGAGAGAGAGAGAGAGGAGGAGCGAGGGGGCCGGGGAGAGAGAGAGAGGAGGTGCGAGGGGGCCGGAGAGAGAGAGAGGAGGAGCGAAGGGGCCGGAGAGAGAGAGAGGAGAGGCGAAGGGGCCGGAGAGAGAGGGGCCCGGAGAGAGAGAGAGCGGCGAGGGGGCCGGAGAGAGAGAAAGGAGAGGCGAGGGGGCCGGAGAGAGAGAAAGGAGGGGCGAGGGGGCCGGAGAGAGAGAGGGGAGGGGCGAGGGGGCCGGAGAGAGAGAGGAGGGGCGAGGGGGCCGGAGAGAGAGAGAGGATGGGCGAGGGGGCCGGAGAGAGAGAGGAGGGGCGAGGGGGCCGGAGAGAGAGAGGAGGGGCGAGGGGGCCGGAGAGAGAGAGGAGGGGCGAGGGGGCCGGAGAGAGAGAGGAGGTG
Source organism: Salvelinus fontinalis (assembly GCF_029448725.1). Taxonomy (NCBI): domain Eukaryota; kingdom Metazoa; phylum Chordata; class Actinopteri; order Salmoniformes; family Salmonidae; genus Salvelinus; species Salvelinus fontinalis. The sequence goes on from NC_074667.1 coordinate 981,779, forward strand.
GCGAGAGACGGGGTGCGGGAGAGAGAGAGACAATGACATTTGAAATGTCTATTATTTTTAACATTTTGTGTGTTTAATGTTTACGTTTTTACTGTTTATTATCTAGTTCACTTGCTTTGGCAATGTTAACATGCGTTTCCCATGACAATAAAACCACTTAAATTGAATTGAGAGAGGAGGGGTGAGAGAGAGAGGAGGGGCAAGAGAGAGAGAGGGGAGGGAGAGAGCGAGTGAGCGAGAGAAAGCGAGAGAGCGAGCGAGATAGATGAGGGTGAGGTGTTACACATGCTCACACACAGAGAAAAGACACGTGTTGGAGATAAACCCGAGTTAAACCTGAGTTAGTGATAAATATCCCTCAGTTATTACCGAAACCGCTTTAAACCCTCAAAACCAGACATGGGTTTTGTTTAAACCCTCAAAACCAGACATGGGTTTTGTTTAAAAACCCTCAAAACCAGACATGGGTTCTGTCCCAATGTCTCTCCTTCCTCCTGAAGTGTATACTTCCACCATATGAAAGGAAATGACTGACATAAGAAATGTGGTAAGAATAACTTCCACCAGCCCACGTCTCCACCAATCTAACACTGTAATAACTCCCACGTCTCCACCAATCTAACGCTGTAACAACTCCCACGTCTCCACCAATCTAACGCTGTAACAACTCCCACGTCTCCACCAATCTAACGCTGTAATAACTCCCACGTCTCCAACAATCTAACGCTGTAACAACTCCCACGTCTCCACCAATCTAACGCTGTAACAACTCCCACGTCTCCACCAATCTAACACTGTAATAACTCCCACGTCTCCACCAATCTAACGCTGTAATAACTCCCACGTCTCCACCAATCTAACGCTGTAACAACTCCCACGTCTCCACCAATATAACGCTGTAATAACTCCCACGTCTCCACCAATCTAACGCTGTAACAACTCCCACGTCTCCACCAATCTAACACTGTAATAACTCCCACGTCTCCACCAATCTAACGCTGTAACAACTCCCACGTCTCCACCAATCTAACGCTGTAATAACTCCCACGTCTCCACCAATCTAACGCTGTAATAACTCCCACGTCTCCACCAATCTAACACTGTAATAACTCCCACGTCTCCACCAATCTAACGCTGTAACAACTCCCACGTCTCCACCAATCTAACGCTGTAACAACTCCCACGTCTCCACCAATCTAACGCTGTAATAACTCCCACGTCTCCACCAATCTAACGCTGTAATAACTCCCACGTCTCCACCAATCTAACGCTGTAACAACTCCCACGTCTCCACCAATCTAACGCTGTAATAACTCCCACGTCTCCACCAATCTAACGCTGTAACAACTCCCACGTCTCCACCAATCTAACGCTGTAATAACTCCCACGTCTCCACCAATCTAACGCTGTAACAACTCCCACGTCTCCACCAATCTAACGCTGTAATAACTCCCACGTCTCCACCAATCTAACGCTGTAATAACTCCCACCAGCCCACGTCTCCACCAATCTAACGCTGTAACAAATCCCACGTCTCCACCAATCTAACGCTGTAATAACTCCCACGTCTCCACCAATCTAACGCTGTAATAACTCCCACGTCTCCACCAATCTAACACTGTAATAACTCCCACGTCTCCACCAATCTAACGCTGTAATAACTCCCACGTCTCCACCAATCTAACGCTGTAACAACTCCCACGTCTCCACCAATATAACGCTGTAATAACTCCCACGTCTCCACCAATCTAACGCTGTAATAACTCCCACCAGCCCACGTCTCCACCAATCTAACGCTGTAACAACTCCCACGTCTCCACCAATCTAACGCTGTAATAACTCCCACGTCTCCACCAATCTAACGCTGTAACAACTCCCACGTCTCCACCAATATAACGCTGTAACAACTCCCACGTCTCCACCAATCTAACGCTGTAACAACTCCCACGTCTCCACCAATCTAACGCTGTAATAACTCCCACGTCTCCACCAATCTAACGCTGTAATAACTCCCACCAGCCCACGTCTCCACCAATCTAACGCTGTAACAACTCCTACGTCTCCAACAATCTAACGCTGTAATAACTCCCACGTCTCCACCAATCTAACGCTGTAACAACTCCCACGTCTCCACCAATCTAACGCTGTAATAACTCCCACGTCTCCACCAATCTAACGCTGTAATAACTCCCACGTCTCCACCAATCTAACACTGTAATAACTCCCACGTCTCCACCAATCTAACGCTGTAATAACTCCCACGTCTCCACCAATCTAACGCTGTAACAACTCCCACGTCTCCACCAATATAACGCTGTAATAACTCCCACGTCTCCACCAATCTAACGCTGTAATAACTCCCACGTCTCCACCAATCTAACGCTGTAATAACTCCCACCAGCCCACGTCTCCACCAATCTAACGCTGTAACAACTCCCACGTCTCCACCAATATAACGCTGTAATAACTCCCACGTCTCCACCAATCTAACACTGTAATAACTCCCACGTCTCCACCAATCTAACGCTGTAACAACTCCCACGTCTCCACCAATCTAACGCTGTAACAACTCCCACGTCTCCACCAATCTAACGCTGTAATAACTCCCACGTCTCCACCAATCTAACGCTGTAATAACTCCCACGTCTCCACCAATCTAACGCTGTAACAACTCCCACGTCTCCACCAATCTAACGCTGTAATAACTCCCACGTCTCCACCAATCTAACACTGTAATAACTCCCACGTCTCCACCAATCTAACGCTGTAACAACTCCCACGTCTCCACCAATCTAACGCTGTAACAACTCCCACGTCTCCACCAATCTAACACTGTAATAACTCCCACGTCTCCACCAATCTAACGCTGTAACAACTCCCACGTCTCCACCAATCTAACGCTGTAATAACTCCCACGTCTCCACCAATCTAACGCTGTAATAACTCCCACGTCTCCACCAATCTAACACTGTAATAACTCCCACGTCTCCACCAATCTAACGCTGTAACAACTCCCACGTCTCCACCAATCTAACGCTGTAACAACTCCCACGTCTCCACCAATCTAACGCTGTAATAACTCCCACGTCTCCACCAATCTAACGCTGTAATAACTCCCACGTCTCCACCAATCTAACGCTGTAACAACTCCCACGTCTCCACCAATCTAACGCTGTAATAACTCCCACGTCTCCACCAATCTAACGCTGTAACAACTCCCACGTCTCCACCAATCTAACGCTGTAATAACTCCCACGTCTCCACCAATCTAACGCTGTAACAACTCCCACGTCTCCACCAATCTAACGCTGTAATAACTCCCACGTCTCCACCAATCTAACGCTGTAATAACTCCCACCAGCCCACGTCTCCACCAATCTAACGCTGTAACAAATCCCACGTCTCCACCAATCTAACGCTGTAATAACTCCCACGTCTCCACCAATCTAACGCTGTAATAACTCCCACGTCTCCACCAATCTAACACTGTAATAACTCCCACGTCTCCACCAATCTAACGCTGTAATAACTCCCACGTCTCCACCAATCTAACGCTGTAACAACTCCCACGTCTCCACCAATATAACGCTGTAATAACTCCCACGTCTCCACCAATCTAACGCTGTAATAACTCCCACCAGCCCACGTCTCCACCAATCTAACGCTGTAACAACTCCCACGTCTCCACCAATCTAACGCTGTAATAACTCCCACGTCTCCACCAATCTAACGCTGTAACAACTCCCACGTCTCCACCAATATAACGCTGTAACAACTCCCACGTCTCCACCAATCTAACGCTGTAACAACTCCCACGTCTCCACCAATCTAACGCTGTAATAACTCCCACGTCTCCACCAATCTAACGCTGTAATAACTCCCACCAGCCCACGTCTCCACCAATCTAACGCTGTAACAACTCCTACGTCTCCAACAATCTAACGCTGTAATAACTCCCACGTCTCCACCAATCTAACGCTGTAACAACTCCCACGTCTCCACCAATCTAACGCTGTAATAACTCCCACGTCTCCACCAATCTAACGCTGTAATAACTCCCACGTCTCCACCAATCTAACACTGTAATAACTCCCACGTCTCCACCAATCTAACGCTGTAATAACTCCCACGTCTCCACCAATCTAACGCTGTAACAACTCCCACGTCTCCACCAATATAACGCTGTAATAACTCCCACGTCTCCACCAATCTAACGCTGTAACAACTCCCACGTCTCCACCAATCTAACGCTGTAATAACTCCCACGTCTCCACCAATCTAACGCTGTAATAACTCCCACCAGCCCACGTCTCCACCAATCTAACGCTGTAACAACTCCCACGTCTCCACCAATATAACGCTGTAATAACTCCCACGTCTCCACCAATCTAACACTGTAACAACTCCCACGTCTCCACCAATCTAACGCTGTAACAACTCCCACGTCTCCACCAATCTAACGCTGTAATAACTCCCACGTCTCCACCAATCTAACGCTGTAATAACTCCCACGTCTCCACCAATCTAACGCTGTAACAACTCCCACGTCTCCACCAATCTAACACTGTAATAACTCCCACGTCTCCACCAATCTAACGCTGTAACAACTCCCACGTCTCCACCAATCTAACGCTGTAATAACTCCCACGTCTCCACCAATCTAACACTGTAATAACTCCCACGTCTCCACCAATCTAACGCTGTAATAACTCCCACGTCTCCACCAATCTAACACTAACAACTCCCACGTCTCCACCAATCTAACGCTGTAACAACTCCCACGTCTCCACCAATCTAACGCTGTAATAACTCCCACGTCTCCACCAATCTAACGCTGTAATAACTCCCACGTCTCCACCAATCTAACGCTGTAACAACTCCCACGTCTCCACCAATCTAACGCTGTAACAACTCCCACGTCTCCACCAATCTAACGCTGTAACAACTCCCACGTCTCCACCAATCTAACTCTGTAATAACTCCCACGTCTCCACCAATCTAACGCTGTAACAACTCCCACGTCTCCACCAATCTAACTCTTTTACATTTGTGGGATGTAGTGAACAAGTGCACACTTCAGGAGACAGGAGATATTGTAGTACTGCTGGTTGTTATCTTTGTCCTCTAAACACTTCCAGAGTACTGACTGGTGGAGGCCTGGATCACATCTAACCACAGGAAGTGTTACCATGTCAACTACCATGGAAAGAGAACACCAGTCAGTACTGTGGAGGTGGAGGCCTGGATTACATCTAACCGTAACCATAGGAACCCTGATCTAAACCGTAACCACAGGAAGTGTTACCATGTGCTTGCCAGAATTGATCCTCTGGAACTTGAGAAGGATGGACACTCATCGTGAGACACACAGATAAACAGAAACACACACATGTATTGTGACATCTTCAGACGTTGTAAACAAACAACAAAATGTCCTCATCCACCAATCAGCATTGGGCTTACCTGTCCATCTAGCCCAGAGCTGTCCAATCCTGGTCCTGGAGGGCCCAAACACTTCTGGTTTTCATCCTGTCCTTCTAATTAGGGACTAATTCAGACCTGGGACACCAGGTGAGTGTAATTAACTACCAGGTAGAAACTAAAACCAGGAGTGTTTGGGCCCTCCGGGACCGGGATTGGACAGCCCTGATCTAGCCAATGAGTCTCTGTTGTTGGTGCGGAACCCTGGGCCCATGTGACTCACCTGAGTATGGTGGTTAACCAATACACTGATCTGGGACCAGTTTTCCTCCCATAATCCTAAACGGATCCATTAGATACTAACCTAACCACTGATCTAGCACCAGATTACCCTCCTATAATCCTAACCTGAACCATTAGGAGGGGAAACACCAAACTGTCCTCAGATCTAGGGTGACTCACCGGTCTGTGTAGGGCACTGAAGGTAGCAAGGCGAGGTTTGACAGAATGGTTAAACTCCTTGATTATTTGCAGGAATACTTGGGAACAGATTTCCTGAATTTAAACATTGTTTTACATAATTCCTGGTATTTTGCAGTCTATAAAAAATAAAGATGTTATATTCTATTCCCATTTTGTTAAAATAAAAACCTTTGGGGGCCCAAAAAAATTACTGTTGCAGGTGTACAGTGTAGTGTTCAGGGTGCTAGTATATACCTTGTTCTTGTGGCTGAAGGGCCACAGTTTAGTGTGTACTTTAGGTTGGTTGAGGCTGGAGTCTGATGTAGGTTAGTGTGTAGGGTGTAGTGTGAAGGGTACATACCTTGGTTTTCTTGTGGCTGAAGGGCCACAGTTTAGTGCGTACTTTAGGTTGGTTGAGGTTGGCGTCTGAGGAGGCCGGTTTGATACCTTGGCTGTAGTCTTCAAAGTCCACTTCAGCCGGTCGCTCAAAACCCGACTTGTGTTGTTCTATAAATCGCAACGAGTCCTGAAGACACACAGGACATGGCAGGTGAGTGTGTCTGTATTAGTGACCATGTGTGTGTGTGTTGGTGTGTGTGTACGCATACTTGCGTCCGTGTGTGTTAGCACCCATGTGTGTGTGTGTATGAATGTTGCGTCCGTGTGTGTTAGCACCCGTGTGTGTGTGTGTGTATGTGTGTTAGCGACCATGTGTGTGTGTGTGTGCATCCGTGTGTGTGTTGGTGTGTGTGTGTGCGTCCGTGTGTGTGTTGGTGTGTGTGTGTGCGTCCGTGTGTGTGTTGGTGTGTGTGCGTCCGTGTGTGTTCTCACCTGTTTGCCGTTGGTGTTCCTCCCTGCCATACTGATCCCGTCCAGACATTTAGTGATGATGGGTAAAACCTTCTTCTCTACGGCAGCAAACTGACCGTAGCCCTCTGCCAAGCACCTGATACGCCGCTCATCCATATCCTGCAGCTTCTACATTATATACACACACATTATACACACACACACACACATTATATACACACACATTATATACACACATTATATACACACACACACACACACACACACACGATATACACACACATTATATACACACACACAAATGATATGTACACACACACACATTATATACACACACACACGATATATACACACACAAAAAAACTGTCCTGTATAACTGACCGTGAGGGTACACAAAATTCAGTCCCATTCAAAAATCATATTTCCGCTAACCCCTAAACTAAACCTATCCTTAAAGCCTAGCTCCTAACCCTCATTCTAACCTTAACCCCCTAGAAATAGCATTTGACCTTGTGGGGGACTAACAAAATGTCCCCAGTTTGTTTGTTTACTATTCTAGTAAGGACTTCTGGTCCCCACAAGTATAGTTAAACACATCCACACAATACACACGCACGTTATATATACACACACACACACACGTCCACACACACACAGTACAGTACCAGTCAACAGTTTGGACACACCTACTCATTCCAGGGTTTTTATTTTTACTATTTTCTACATTGTAGAATAATAGTGAAGACATCAAAACTATGAAATAATGTGGAATCATGTAGTAACCCTTGAATGAGTTTGTGTCCAAACTTCTGACTGGTACTGTGTGTATATACAGTGTATATACAGTTGAAATCTGGAGTTTACATACACCTTTGTCAAATACATTTAAACTCAGTTTTTCACAATTCCTGACATTTAATCCCAGTAAAAATTCCCTGTCTTAGGTCAGTTAGGATCACCACTTTATTTAAGAATGTGAAATGTCAGAAAAATAGTAGAGAGAATGATTTATTTCAGCTTTTATTTCTTTCATCACATTCCCAGTGGGACAGAAGTTTACATACACTCAATTAGTATTTGGTAGCATTGCCTTTACATTGTTTAACTTGGGTCAAACGTTTCGGGTAGCCTTCCACAAGCTTCCCACAATAAATTGGGTGAATTTTGTGCCGATTCCTCCTGACAGAGCTGGTATAACTGAGTCAGGTTTGTAGGCCTTCTTGCTCGCACACGCTTTTTCAGTTCTGACCACAAATGTTCTATAGGATTGAGGTCAGGTCTTTGTGATGGCCAAGCCAATACCTTGACTTTGTTGTCCTTAAGCCATTTTGCCACAACTTTGGAAGTATGCTTGGTGTCATTGTCTATTTGGAAGACCCATTTGCGACCAAGCTTCAACTTCCTGACTGATGTCTCGAGATGTTGCTTCAATATATACACACATACTTTTCCTTCCTCATGATGACATCTATTTTGTGAAGTACACCAGGCCCTCCAGCAGCAAAGCACCCCCACAACATGATGCTGCCTCCCCCGAGCTTCACGGTTGGGATGGTGATCTTCGGCTTGCAAGCCTCCCCCTTTTTCCTCCAAACATAACAAAGGTAATTATGGCCAAACAGTTTTGTTTGGCTATTTTTGTTTCATCAGACCAGAGAACATTTCTCTAAAAAGTACAATCTTTGACCCCCTGTGCAGTTGCAAACCGTAGTCTGGCTTCTTTATGGCGGTTTTGGAGCAGTTGCTTCTTCCTTGCTGAGCGGCCTTTCAGGTTGTTGATATAGGACTTGTTTTACTGTGGATATAGATACTTTTGTACCCGTTTCCCCCAGAATCTTCACAGGTTCTTTGCTTTTGTTCTGGGATTGATTTGCACCTTTCGCACCAAAGTACGTTCATCTCTAGGAGACAGAATGCGTCTCCTTCCTGAGTGGTATGATGGCTGTGTGGTCCCATGGTGTTTATACTTGCGTACTATTGTTTGTACAGATGAACGTGGTACCTTCAGGCGTTTGGAAATTGCTCCCAAGGATGAACCAGACTTGTGTAGGTCCACAATTATTTTTTTATGAATTCTTTGCTGATTTCTTTTGATTTTCCCATGATGTCAAGCGTAGAGGCACTGAGTTTGAAGGTAGGCCTTGAAATACATCCACAGGTACACCTCCAATTGGCTCAAATAATGTCAATTACCCTATCAGAAGCTTCTAAAGCCATGACATCATTTTCTGGAAGTTTCCAAGCTGTTTAAAGGCACAGCCAACTTAGTGTATGTAAACTTCTGACCCACTGGAATTGTGATACAGTGAAATATAAGTGAAAAAAATCTGTCTATAAACAGTTGTTGGAAAAATGACTTGTGTCATGCACAAAGTAGATGTCCTAAACAAATTGCCAAAACTATAGTTTGTTAACAAGAAATTTGTGGAGTGGTTGAAAAACAAGTTTTAATGACTCCAACCTAAGAGTATGTAAACTTTCGACTTCAACTGTATATATATATATATCTATATCTCCCAGACACGTGGAGACAGATCAGTAGGTAAAGTTACATTAAACAGCTGCGGTATCTCTGTGTAGTAGAAGGTGTTCTGTTGCTTGTTGTATGTCTGGAGCTGGGCGGCGTAGTCGTTCCTGCACTCCTCCGCTGTGTGTGTCTTCACATGGGCATGCTGCTTCACCTGGACACACACACCTGTATTAACTGGTATATATGCTGCTTCACCTGGAAACACACACCTGTATTAACTGGTATATAGGCTGCTTCACCTGGAAACACACACCTGTATTAACTGGTATATATGCTGCTTCACCTGGAAACACACACCTGTATTAACTGGTATATAGGCTGCTTCACCTGGAAACACACACCTGTATTAACTGGTATATATGCTGCTTCACCTGGAAACACACACCTGTATTAACTGGTATATAGGCTGCTTCACCTGGAAACACACACCTGTATTAACTGGTATATATGCTGCTTCACCTGGACACACACACCTGTATTAACTGGTATATAGGTACGTATGCTGCTTCACCTGGACACACACACCTGTATTAACTGGTATATAGGTACGCATGCTGCTTCACCTGGACACACACACCTGTATTAACTGGTATATAGGTACGTATGCTGCTTCACCTGGACACACACACCTGTATTAACTGGTATATATGCTGCTTCACCTGGACACACACCTGTATTAACTGGTATATATGCTGCTTCACCTGGACACACACCTGTATTAACTGGTATACAGGTACGTATGATGCTTTACCTGGACACAAACACCTGTATTAACTGGTATATAGGTATATATGCTGCTTCACCTGGACACACACACCTGTATTAACTGGTATATATGCTGCTTCACCTGGACACACACACCTGTATTAACTGGTATATATGCTGCTTCACCTGGACACACACACCTGTATTAACTGGTATATATGCTGCTTCACCTGGAAACACACATGTATTAACTGGTATACAGGTACATATGCTGCTTCACCTGGACACACACCTGTATTAACTGGTATATATGCTGCTTCACCTGGACACACACCTGTATTAACTGGTATATATGCTGCTTCACCTGGACACACACGCCTATATTAACTGGTATATAGGTACGTATGCTGCTTTACCTGGACACACACACCTGTATTAACTGGTATATAGGTACGTATGCTGCTTCACCTGGACACACACCTGTATTCTGGTATATATGCTGCTTCACCTGGACACACACCTATATTAACTGGTATATAGGTACGTATGCTGCTTCACCTGGACACACACCTGTATTAACTGGTATATAGGTACGTATGCTGCTTCACCTGGACACACACCTGTATTAACTGGTATATAGGTACGCATGCTGCTTCACCTAAACACACACACCTGTATTAACTGGTATATAGGTACGCATGCTGCTTCACCTAAACACACGCACCTGTATTAACTGGTATATAGGGACGTATGCTGCTTCACCTGGACACACACCTGTATTAACTGGTATATAGGTACGCATGCTGCTTCACCTGGACACACACACCTGTATTAACTGGTATATAGGTACGTATGCTGCTTCACCTGGACACACACCTGTATTAACTGGTATATAGGTACGCATGCTGCTTCACCTGGACACACACCTGTATTAACTGGTATACAGGTACGTGGTATGAACGTTGAGGTAATGTGAGTGTGTACCTTCTCAACATCTGCTTTGATGGCGTTTGTGTCGTTCTCAATCTTCTCTGCTTGCTGTGTGGCTTTCTCTGCCTCGCCCCACTCCTTGGCAAAACGCCTCTTAGTCTAAACACCACACACACACACACACACACACACACACACACACACACACACACACACACACACACACACACACACACACACACACACAGTTAGATGACATTGTCTGATATTATGAGACTTGGTTTAGTAAGGGTTATAGCAGGGATCATCAAATAGATTCAGCCACGGGCCGATTTCTTCCTGAGCAGACGGACGGTCAGGGGACCAGAACATATTTACAAATCATTTGTAGTCTGCATATTGACCGCAAGAAGCCCAAACAGATAGAAGTTGACTAAAACAATCATTTCAAACCTCGTTTACATTTATATACGATCACGTCTCTCTATTGGGTGAGAGAATACTTGGGGACAGATTTCCAACAATGTAAATCACTTGGAGCTGGCTTTCTGGTGCTGCTGGGATTCTCTGCCTCTAACCCTGTTACAGGGGCTGAGTCACTGACTTCCTGGTGCTGCTGGGATTCTCTGCATCTAACCCTGTTACAGGGGCTGAGTCACTGACTTCCTGGTGCTGCTGGGATTCTCTGCCTCTAACCCTGTTACAGGGGCTGAGTCACTGGCTTCCTGGTGCTGCTGGGATTCTCTGCCTCTAACCCTGTTACAGGGGCTGAGTCACTGACTTCCTGGTGCTGCTGGGATTCTCTGCATCTAACCCTGTTACAGGGGCTGAGTCACTGACTTCCTGGTGCTGCTGGGATTCTCTGCCTCTAACCCTGTTACAGAGGCTGAGTCACTGACTTACTGGTGCTGCTGGGATTCTCTGCCTCTAACCCTGTTACAGGGGCTGAGTCACTGGCTTACTGGTGCTGCTGGGATTCTCTGTCTCTAACCCTGTTACAGAGGCTGAGTCACTGGCTTCCTGGTGCTGCTGGGATTCTCTGCATCTAACCCTGTTACAGGGGCTGAGTCACTGGCTTCCTGGTGCTGCTGGGATTCTCTGCCTCTAACCCTGTTACAGAGGCTGAGTCACTGACTTACTGGTGCCGCTGGGATTCTCTGCCTCTAACCCTGTTACAGGGGCTGAGTCACTGACTTACTGGTGCTGCTAGGATTCTCTGCCTCTAACCCTGTTACAGGGGCTGAGTCACTGTCTTACTGGTGCTACTGGGATTCTCTGCCTCTAACCCTGTTACAGGGGCTGAGTCACTGGCTTCCTGGTGCTGCTGGAATTCTCTGGCTCTAACCCTGTTACAGGGGCTGAGTCACTGACTTACTGGTGCTGCTGGGATTCTCTGCCTCTAACCCTGTTACAGGGGCTGAGTCACTGACTTCCTGGTGCTGCTGGGATTCTCTGCCTCTAACCCTGTTACAGAGGCTGAGTCACTGACTTCCTGGTGCTGCTGGGATTCTCTGCCTCTAACCCTGTTACAGAGGCTGAGTCACTGACTTACTGGTGCTGCTGGGATTCTCTGTCTCTAACCCTGTTACAGAGGCTGAGTCACTGGCTTCCTGGTGCTACTGGGATTCTCTGCCTCTAACCCTGTTACAGGGGCTGAGTCACTGACTTACGGGTGCTGCTGGGATTCTCTGCCTCTAACCCTGTTACAGGGGCTGAGTCACTGACTTACTGGTGTTGATGGGATTCTCTGCCTCTAACCCTGTTACGGGGGCTGAGTCACTGGCTTACTGGTGCTGCTGGGATTCTCTGCCTCTAACCCTGTTACAGGGGCTGAGTCACTGACTTACTGGTGCTGCTGGGATTCTCTGCCTCTAACCCTGTTACAGGGGCTGAGTCACTGTCTTACTGGTGCTACTGGGATTCTCTGCCTCTAACCCTGTTACAGGGGCTGAGTCACTGGCTTCCTGGTGCTGCTGGGATTCTCTGGCTCTAACCCTGTTACAGGGGCTGAGTCACTGACTTACTGGTGCTGCTGGGATTCTCTGCCTCTAACCCTGTTACAGGGGCTGAGTCACTGACTTCCTGGTGCTGCTGGGATTCTCTGCCCCTAACCCTGTTACAGAGGCTGAGTCACTGACTTACTGGTGCTGCTGGGATTCTCTGTCTCTAACCCTGTTACAGAGGCTGAGTCACTGGCTTCCTGGTGCTGCTGGGATTCTCTGCCTCTAACCCTGTTACAGGGGCTGAGTCACTGACTTACTGGTGCTGCTGGGATTCTCTGCCTCTAACCCTGTTACAGGGGCTGAGTCACTGACTTACTGGTGTTGATGGGATTCTCTGCCTCTAACCCTGTTACGGGGGCTGAGTCACTGGCTTACTGGTGCTCTTCCATGCCGTCCCTAGGAAGGGTGCGTCACTTGAGTGGGTTGAGTCACTGACGTGATCTTCCTGTCTGGGTTGGCGCCCCCCCTTGGGTTGTGCCGTGGCGGAGATCTTTGTGGGCTATACTCGGCCTTGTCTCAGGATGGTAAGTTGGTGGTTGAAGATATCCCTCTAGTGGTGTGGGGGCTGTGCTTTGGCAAAGTGGGTGTGGTTATATCCTGCCTGTTTGGCCCTGTCCGGGGGTATCATCGGATGGGGCCACAGTGTCTCCCGACCCCTCCTGTCTCAGCCTCCAGTGCTTATGCTGCAGTAGTTTGTGTCGGGGGGCTAGGGTCAGTCTGTTATATCTGGAGTATTTCTCCTGTCTTATCCAGTATCCTGTTTGAATTTAAGTATGATCTCTCTAATTCTCTCCTTCTCTCTCTCGGGGGACCTGAGCCCTAGGACCATGTCTCAGGACTACCTGGCATGATGACTCCTTGCTGTCCCCAGTCCACCTGGCCGTGCTGCTGCTCTAGTTTCAACTGTTCTGCCTGCGGCTATGGAACCCGGACGTGCTACCTGTCCCAGACTTGCTGTTTTCAACTCTTTAGAGAACGCAGGAGCGGTAGAGATACTCTTAATGATCGGCTATGAAAAGCCAACTGACATTTACTCCTGAGGTGCTGACCTGCTGCACCCTCGACAACTACTGTGATTATTATTATTTGACCATGCTGGTCATTTATGAACATTTGAACATCTTGGCCATGTTCTGTTATAATCTCCTCCCGGCACAGCCAGAAGAGGACTGGCCACCCCTCATAGCCTGGTTCCTCTCTAGGTTTCTTCCTAGGTTTTGGCCTTTCTAGGGAGTTTCTCCTAGCCACTGTGCTTCTACACCTGCATTGCTTGCTGTTTGGGGTTTTAGGCTGGGTTTCTGTACAGCACTTTGAGATATCAGCTGATGTAAGAAGGGCTATATAAATACATTTGATTTGATTTGATTTGTCCAACAATGAACATTCAACAAATAAATGCATTTTCCTCAGAAAACTTGGGGGGGGCAATCAAAACCACCCGTGGGCCGACGGTTGGGGAACCATGGGTTATAGAGATTATAACACGTCACTCTCAATCACACACAGAAACTCACATTCTCTAGCTGTTTAAAACTGATCTCCAAGTTCTGTTGAGCTTTTTTGGCATCGGCCAGGTACTATGGGGAGCGGAGGAGGAGGGGAGAGGGGAGGAAGAGGGGAGGCAGGAGGAGGAGAGGAGGGGAGAGGAGGGGAGAGAGATTAGTTAGACAACATCAAAGTGAGTTCAACATGTCAGTGATGTTATCTCCCTCCCTCCCTCTCTCTCTCCCTCTCCCTCACTGTTTTGCGTTCTTGTTTGAGGTCCTGAAGGTATTTAGTGAGTTCTACACAGATTCCAGTCATCATGTTCTCTGCTATCAGCTCTCTCTGACCCGCATAGTCATTCAGCTCATTCACAATGTCCTGGAACGACTGGTGATTGGTGAACCTGCAGGTGGAGGGGCAACAAGACAGAATGTTATTGGTTCACTTCCAGGAAACAGGGGTAAAGAGTTGTATGTGATTGGTGGGACAAATACATCTGTCTGTCTAAGACAAACATGAGTGACAAAGGATAAGCACAGCATTCATCTGATAATCACTAACTGATTAGAGAGTAGACAGACAGACAGACACAGACAGACAGACAGGCAGACAGGCAGACAGGCAGACAGGCAGACAGGCAGACAGGCAGACAGGCAGACAGGCAGACAGGCAGAGACAGCTCACCCGCACTCCTGCTCCTCTTTGCTGCCTCGTTTAAGGTATTTCTTGGAGAGGTTTCTGAGAGGAAGAGAGAATGTCAGGGTTACATTCTAACAACTAATTAAAATACACTGACACACACTGCACAGACAGAAAGACACATTGCACAGACAGAAAGACACACTGCACAGACAGAAAGACACACTGCACAGACAGAAAGACACACTGCACAGACAGAAAGACACACTGCACAGACAGAAAGACACACTGCACAGACAGAAAGACACACTGCACAGACAGACACACTGCACAGACAGACACACTGCACAGACAGACACACTGCACAGACAGACACACTGCAGACAGAAAGACACACTGCAGACAGAAAGACACACTGCACAGACAGAAAGACACACTGCAGAGACAGACAGACAGACACACTGCAGAGACAGACAGACAGACACACTGCAGAGACAGACACACTGCAGAGACAGACACACTGCAGAGACAGACACACTGCAGAGACAGAAAGGCACACTGCAGAGACAGACACACTGCAGAGACAGAAAGACACACTGCAGAGACAGAAAGACACACTGCAGAGACAGAAAGACACACTGCAGAGACAGACAGACAGACACACTGCACAGACAGACACACTGCAGAGACAGACACACTGCACAGACAGAAAGACACACTGCAGAGACAGACAGACAGACACACTGCACAGACAGACACACTGCACAGACAGACACACTGCACAGACAGAAAGACACACTGCAGAGACAGACAGACAGACACACTGCACAGACAGACACACTGCACAGACAGAAAGACACACTGCAGAGACAGAAAGACACACTGCAGAGACAGAAAGACACACTGCAGAGACAGACAGACAGACACACTGCAGAGACAGACAGACAGACACACTGCAGAGACAGACACACTGCAGAGACAGACAGACAGACACACTGCAGAGACAGACACACTGCACAGACAGACAGACAGACACACTGCACAGACAGACAGACAGACACACTGCAGAGACAGACAGACAGACACACTGCACAGACAGACAGACTGCACAGACAGACAGACACACTGCACAGACAGACAGACAGACACACTGCACAGACAGACAGACAGACACACTGCACAGACAGACAGACACACTGCACAGACAGACAGACACACTGCACAGACAGACAGACACACTGCAGAGACAGACAGACAGACACACTGCAGAGACAGACAGACAGACACACTGCAGAGACAGACAGACAGACACACTGCAGAGACAGACAGACAGACACACTGCAGAGACAGACAGACAGACACACTGCAGAGACAGACAGACAGACACACTGCAGAGACAGACAGACAGACACACTGCAGAGACAGACAGACACACTGCAGAGACAGACAGACACACTGCAGAGACAGACAGACACACTGCACAGACAGACAGACACACTGCACAGACAGACAGACACACTGCACAGACAGACAGACACACTGCACAGACAGACAGACACACTGCACAGACAGACAGACACACTGCACAGACAGACACACACACTGCACAGACAGACACACACACTGCACAGACAGACACACACAATGCACAGACAGACAGACAGAGACACCCACACAAACTGCACAGACAGACAAACAGACAGACACACTGCACAGAGGGACAGACAGACAGACACACTGCACAGACACACTGCACAGACACACTGCACAGACAGACAGACAGACAGACAGACACCTGAGTTGCTTGGCGTAGTTCTGTTCTATCTCGGTCCGTTCTCTGACAAACTTGACGTATCGGTCCACCAGATCCAGTCCTGACTGGGTGTGTTTATCAATACCATCATACTGGTCCTACAGACAGAACAGGGTTAGATACCGGACCGATACAACACACTGTTCCTCTATACAGTACAGCTGTAGTAGTACTACTAGTTACTGATACAACACACTGCTCCTCTATACAGTACAGCTGTAATAGTACTACTAGTTACTGATACAACACACTGTTCCTCTATACAGTACAGCTGTAATAGTACTACTAGTTACTGATACAACACACTGTTCCTCTATACAGTACAGCTGTAATAGTACTACTAGTTACTGATACAACACACTGTTCCTCTATACAGTACAGCTGTAATAGTACTACTAGTTACTGATACAACACACTGTTCCTCTATACAGTACAGCTGTAATAGTACTACTAGTTACTGATATAACACACTGTTCCTCTATACAGTACAGCTGTAATAGTACTACTAGTTACTGATACAACACACTGTTCCTCTATACAGTACAGCTGTAATAGTACTACTAGTTACTGATATAACACACTGTTCCTCTATACAGTACAGTTGTAATAGTACTACTAGTTACTGATATAACACTCCTCTACAGTACAGCTGTAATAGTACTACTAGTTACTGATATAACACTCCTCTACAGTACAGCTGTAATAGTACTACTAGTTACTGATATAACACACTGTTCCTCTACAGTACAGCTGTAATAGTACTACTAGTTACTGATATAACACACTGTTCCTCTATACAGTACAGTTGTAATAGTACTACTAGTTACTGATATAACACTCCTCTACAGTACAGTTGTAATAGTACTACTAGTTACTGATATAACACTCCTCTACAGTACAGCTGTAATAGTACTACTAGTTACTGATATAACACTCCTCTACAGTACAGCTGTAATAGTACTACTAGTTACTGATATAACACACTGTTCCTCTATACAGTACAGTTGTAATAGTACTACTAGTTACTGATATAACACTCCTCTACAGTACAGTTGTAATAGTACTACTAGTTACTGATATAACACTCCTCTACAGTACAGCTGTAATAGTACTACTAGTTACTGATATAACACTCCTCTACAGTACAGCTGTAATAGTACTACTAGTTACAGGACTGGAACAACACACTCCTCTTCCATCACTACAGCAGCCAGTTGTACAGGTATGTCCTCTCCACTATGTATCCCACACTGGTCTCTGTCTGACGAGACAACCTGCTATCTACGGGCTGGGTTGAGGTCACACTCACTCTCACTCACACACTCTGACTCACTATGTAGGTATCTACGGGCTGGGTTGAGGTCACACTCACAGACGGCTCTCCTCAGAGACACAGACGGGCTCTCCTCAGAGACACAGACGGGCTCTCCTCAGAGACACAGACGGGCTCTCCTCAGAGACACAGACGGGCTCTCCTCAGAGACACAGACGGGCTCTCCTCAGAGACACAGACGGGCTCTCCTCAGAGACACAGACGGGCTCTCCTCAGAGACACAGACGGGCTCTCCTCAGAGACACAGACGGGCTCTCCTCAGAGACACAGACGGGCTCTCCTCAGAGACACAGACGGGCTCTCCTCAGAGACACAGGCGGGAAATCTCCTCAGAGACACAGGCGGGAAATCTCCTCAGAGACACAGGCGGGAAATCTCCTCAGAGACACAGGCGGGAAATCTCCTCAGAGACACAGGCGGGAAATCTCCTCAGAGACACAGATAGGCTGCATCCCCTACTACTAACCAGGCCCACTAGGGTTCTGGTCTAAAGTAGTGCTCTACTACTAACCAGGCCCACTAGGGTTCTGGTCTAAAGTAGTGCCCTACTACTAACCAGGCCCACTAGGGTTCTGGTCTAAAGTAGTGCCCTACTACTAACCAGGGTTCTGGTCTAAAGTAGTGCCCTACTACTAACCAGGCCCATTAGGGTTCTGGTCTAAAGTAGTACCCTACTACTAACCAGGGTTCTGGTCTAAAGTAGTGCCCTACTACTAACCAGGCCCACTAGGGTTCTGGTCTAAAGTAGTACCCTACTACTACCAGGGTTCTGGTATAAAGTAGTGCCCTACTACTAACCAGGGTTCTGGTCTAAAGTAGTGCCCTACTACTAACCAGGCCCACCAGGGTTCTGGTCTAAAGTAGTGCCCTACTACTAACCAGGGTCCTGGTCTAAAGTAGTGCCCTACTACTAACCAGGGTTCTGGTCTAAAGTAGTGCCCTACTACTAACCAGGGTTCTGGTCTAAAGTAGTGCATTATGTAGGGAATATGGTGCCATTTGGGATGTAGCCAGGTACTAAACTAATGAACTGAATAGAGGTGATTATACAGAACACATTTACTACAGTCATGTCCTCAATACTAAATCTGGACCCAGACCCAGACAGAGACAGAGACAGAGAGACAGACAGAGAGACAGACACAGAGACAGAGACAGACACAGAGACAGAGAGATAGACACAGAGACAGAGACAGAGACAGAGAGACAGACAGAGAGACAGACACAGACACAGAGACAGACACAGACACAGAGACAGACACAGAGACAGACACAGAGACAGAGACAGAGACAGAGACAGACACAGAGACAGAGACAGACACAGAGACAGAGACAGACACAGAGACAGACACAGACAGACAGACACAGACACAGAGACAGACACAGAGACAGACACAGAGACAGACACAGACACAGAGACAGACACAGAGACAGACACAGACAGACAGAGACAGACACAGACACAGAGACAGACACAGACACAGAGACAGACAGAGACAGACAGAGACAGACACAGAGACAGACAGACAGAGACAGACACAGAGACAGACAGACAGAGACAGACACAGAGACAGACAGACAGAGACAGACACAGACAGACAGACACAGACACAGAGACAGACACAGAGACAGACACAGAGACAGACACAGAGACAGACACAGACACAGACACAGAGACAGACAGAGACAGACACAGACACAGAGACAGACACAGACACAGAGACAGAGACAGACAGAGACAGACACAGAGACAGACAGACAGAGACAGACAGACAGAGACAGACAGACAGAGACAGACACAGACACAGAGACAGACACAGAGACAGACACAGAGACAGACACAGAGACAGACACAGAGACAGACACAGAGACAGACACAGAGACAGAGACAGACAGAGAGACAGACACAGACACAGACACAGACACAGAGACAGAGACAGACACAGAGACAGACACAGAGACAGACACAGAGACAGACACAGAGACAGACACAGAGACAGACACAGAGACAGACACAGACACAGAGACAGAGACAGACACAGAGACAGACACAGAGACAGACACAGAGACAGACACAGACACAGAGACAGAGACAGACAAAGAGAGAGAGACAGACACAGAGACAGACACAGAGACAGACACAGAGACAGACACAGAGACAGAGACAGACACAGAGACAGACACAGAGACAGATACAGAGACAGATACAGATACAGAGACAGATACAGAGACAGATACAGAGACAGACAGAGAAGGTGAGAGAATAAAATTTCAGAGCCACTTATTGAGTCAATGAAATGGAAGGTCATTCAAAGCACTGCTGATACACACCTAGTGTAACCTCTGTCTGTAGACTACTGCTGATGCACACCTAGTGTAACCTCTGTCTGGAGACTACTGCTGGTATACACCTAGTGTAACCTCTGTCTGGAGACTACTGCTGGTACACACCTAGTGTAACCTCTATCTGGAGACTACTGCTGGTACACACCTAGTGTAACCTCTGTCTGTAGACTACTGCTGGTATACACCTAGTGTAACCTCTGTCTGGAGACTACTGCTGGTATACACCTAGTGTAACCTCTGTCTGGAGACTACTGCTGATATACACCTAGTGTAACCTCTGTCTGGGGACTACTGCTGGTACACACCTAGTGTAACCTCTGTCTGGAGACTACTGCTGGTACACACCTAGTGTAACCTCTGTCTGGAGACTACTGCTGGTACACACCTAGTGTAACCTCTGTCTGGAGACTACTGCTGATATACACCTAGTGTAACCTCTGTCTGGAGACTACTGCTGATATACACCTAGTGTAACCTCTGTCTGTAGACTACTGCTGGTACACACCTAGTGTAACCTCTGTCTGTAGACTACTGCTGGTACACACCTAGTGTAACCTCTGTCTGGACACTACTGCTGGTACACACCTAGTGTAACCTCTGTCTGGAGACTACTGCAGGTACACACCTAGTGTAACCTCTGTCTGGAGACTACTGCAGGTACACACCTAGTGTAACCTCTGTCTGGAGACTACTGCAGGTACACACCTAGTGTAACCTCTGTCTGGAGACTACTGCTGATACACACCTAGTGTAACCTCTGTCTGGAGACTACTGCTGGTATACACCTAGTGTAACCTCTGGAGACTACTGCTGATACACACCTAGTATAACCTCTGTCTGGAGACTACTGCTGGTACACACCTAGTGTAACCTCTGTCTGGAGACTACTGCTGATACACACCTAGTGTAACCTCTGTCTGAAGACTACTGCTGATACACACCTAGTGTAACCTCTGTCTGGAGACTACTGCTGATACACACCTAGTGTAACCTCTGTCTGTAGACTACTGCTGATACACACCTAGTGTAACCTCTGTCTGAAGACTACTGCTGATACACACCTAGTGTAACCTCTGTCTGAAGACTACTGCTGATACACACCTAGTGTAACCTCTGTCTGGAGACTACTGCTGATACACACCTAGTGTAACCTCTGTCTGAAGACTACTGCTGATACACACCTAGTATAACCTCTGTCTGGAGACTACTGCTGGTACACACCTAGTGTAACCTCTGTCTGGAGACTACTGCTGATATACACCTAGTGTAACCTCTGTAGACTACTGCTGATACACACCTAGTGTAACCTCTGTCTGTAGACTACTGCTGATACACACCTAGTGTAACCTCTGTATAAGGACTACTGCTGATACACACCTAGTGTAACCTCTGTCTGTAGACTACTGCTGATACACACCTAGTGTAACCTCTGTCTGTAGACTACTGCTGATACACACCTAGTGTAACCTCTGTCTGGAGACTACTGCTGATACACACCTAGTGTAACCTCTGTCTGGAGACAACTGCTGATACACACCTAGTGTAACCTCTGTCTGGAGACTACTGCTGGTACACACCTAGTGTAACCTCTGTATAAGGACTACTGCTGATACACACCTAGTGTAACCTCTGTATAAGGACTACTGCTGATACACACCTAGTGTAACCTCTGTCTGTAGACTACTGCTGATACACACCTAGTGTAACCTCTGTCTGGAGACTACTGCTGGTATACACCCAGTGTAACCTCTGTCTGGAGACTACTGCAGGTACACACCTAGTGTAACCTCTGTCTGGAGACTACTGCAGGTACACACCTAGTGTAACCTCTGTCTGGAGACTACTGCAGATACACACCTAGTGTAACCTCTGTCTGGAGACTACTGCTGGTACACACCTAGTGTAACCTCTGTATAAGGACTACTGCTGATACACACCTAGTGTAACCTCTGTCTGTAGACTACTGCTGATACACACCTAGTGTAACCTCTGTCTGGAGACTACTGCTGGTATACACCCAGTGTAACCTCTGTCTGGAGACTACTGCAGGTACACACCTAGTGTAACCTCTGTCTGGAGACTACTGCTGATATACACCTAGTGTAACCTCTGTATAAGGACTACTGCTGATACACACCTAGTGTAACCTCTGTCTGTAGACTACTGCTGGTACACACCTAGTGTAACCTCTGTCTGTAGACTACTGCTGATACACACCTAGTGTAACCTCTGTCTGTAGACTACTGCTGATACACACCTAGTGTAACCTCTGTCTGAAGACTACTGCTGATACACACCTAGTGTAACCTCTGTCTGAAGACTACTGCTGATACACACCTAGTGTAACCTCTGTCTGGAGACTACTGCTGATACACACCTAGTGTAACCTCTGTCTGAAGACTACTGCTGATACACACCTAGTGTAACCTCTGTCTGGAGACTACTGCTGGTACACACCTAGTGTAACCTCTGTCTGGAGACTACTGCTGATATACACCTAGTGTAACCTCTGTAGACTACTGCTGATACACACCTAGTGTAACCTCTGTCTGTAGACTACTGCTGATACACACCTAGTGTAACCTCTGTATAAGGACTACTGCTGATACACACCTAGTGTAACCTCTGTCTGTAGACTACTGCTGATACACACCTAGTGTAACCTCTGTCTGTAGACTACTGCTGATACACACCTAGTGTAACCTCTGTCTGTAGACTACTGCTGATACACACCTAGTGTAACCTCTGTCTGGAGACTACTGCTGATACACACCTAGTGTAACCTCTGTCTGGAGACTACTGCTGATACACACCTAGTGTAACCTCTGTCTGGAGACTACTGCTGGTACACACCTAGTGTAACCTCTGTCTGGAGACTACTGCTGGTACACACCTAGTGTAACCTCTGTATAAGGACTACTGCTGATACACACCTAGTGTAACCTCTGTATAAGGACTACTGCTGATACACACCTAGTGTAACCTCTGTCTGGAGACTACTGCTGGTATACACCCAGTGTAACCTCTGTCTGGAGACTACTGCTGGTATACACCCAGTGTAACCTCTGTCTGTAGACTACTGCTGATACACACCTAGTGTAACCTCTGTCTGGAGACTACTGCTGATACACACCCAGTGTAACCTCTGTATGTAGACTACTGCTGGTATACACCCAGTGTAACCTCTGTCTGGAGACTACTGCTGATACACACCTAGTGTAACCTCTGTCTGTAGACTACTGCTGATATACACCTAGTGTAACCTCTGTATAAGGACTACTGCTGCCTCTGCTCTGATAAGAGGTCCAGACCTTGGTGGCACCTGTCTTTCTCTACACTGGCCCTGTAACATTAAGGTCCCTTGTTCAACCCCCAGTCTGACTGCGTGTCCCCAATAAGACGCAGGATAATCCCCCGGGTCATCGAGTGTTGAAACTTGGAACCCTGCCCCTGTTCTGTTGTGTTCTGTTCTAGTTGAGGTTTGGGTTACGTCCTAAATCGCACCCTTTTCCCTACACGGTGCACTACCTCGGCTCTGGTCCAAAGTAGCGCACTAGCATATAGGGAATAGTGCCGAATTTGGAAGGCAGATCTGGTCCGGTTCCAGCTGCAGAGGATTCAGAACAACGGCCCGTTGGAGTAATTTAAACATGTGACCTTCTTTCCTTTCCTCTCTCCTTCTCTCTAATCAGTGATCTAACACAACTAGACAGGGTTAGATTCCATAGATTCCATGCCATAGATTCCACCTACCAGAGCCATGATGTAAACTGAGGGAGGACATTATACAGAACACATTTACTACAGTCATGTCCTCCATATTGCATCTGAACCAGGACAGAGAGAGAGGGGGGGGGGGGGGGGGGGGGGGAGAGAGAGGTAGGGAGAGGAGAGAGAGAGGAGGAAGAATAGAGAGGAGCCGAGAGAGATGGGGGGAAAGGAGAGGAGAGAGAGATGGGGGGAAAGGAGAGGAGAGAGAGATGGGGGGAAAGGAGAGGAGAGAGAGATGGGGGGAAAGGAGAGGAGAGAGAGATGGGGGGAAAGGAGAGGAGAGAGAGATGGGGGGAGAGGAGAGGAGAGAGAGATGGGGGGAGAGGAGAGGAGAGAGAGATGGGGGGAGAGGAGAGGAGAGAGAGATGGGGGAGAGGAGAGGAGAGAGAGATGGGGGGAGAGGAGAGGAGAGAGAGATGGGGGGAAAGGAGAGGAGAGAGAGATGGGGGGAAAGGAGAGGAGAGAGAGATGGGGGGAAAGGAGAGGAGAGAGAGATGGGGGGAAAGGAGAGGAGTGAGAGATGGGGGGAAAGGAGAGGAGAGAGAGATGGGGGGAAAGGAGAGGAGAGAGAGATGGGGGGAAAGGAGAGGAGAGAGAGATGGGGGGAAAGGAGAGGAGAGAGAGATGGGGGGAAAGGAGAGGAGAGAGAGATGGGGGGAAAGGAGAGGAGAGAGAGATGGGGGGAAAGGAGAGGAGAGAGAGATGGGGGGAAAGGAGGGGAGAGAGAGATGGGGGGAAAGGAGAGGAGAGAGAGATGGGGGGAAAGGAGGGGAGAGAGATGGGGGGAAAGGAGGAGAGAGAGATGGGGGGAAAGGAGGAGAGAGAGATGGGGGAAAGGAGGAGAGAGAGATGGGGGGAAAGGAGGAGAGAGAGATGGGGGGAAAGGAGGAGAGAGAGATGGGGGGAAAGGAGGAGAGAGAGATGGGGGGAAAGGAGGAGAGAGAGATGGGGGAAAGGAGGAGAGAGAGATGGGGGGAAAGGAGGAGAGAGAGATGGGGGGAAAGGAGGAGAGAGAGATGGGGGAAAGGAGGAGAGAGAGATGGGGGGAAAGGAGGAGAGAGAGATGGGGGGAAAGGAGGAGAGAGAGATGGGGGAAAGGAGGAGAGAGATGGGGGGAAAGGAGGAGAGAGAGATGGGGGAAAGGAGGAGAGAGAGATGGGGGAAAGGAGGAGAGAGAGATGGGGGAAAGGAGGAGAGAGAGATGGGGGGAAAGGAGGAGAGAGAGATGGGGGGAAAGGAGGAGAGAGAGATGGGGGGAAAGGAGGAGAGAGATGGGGGGAAAGGAGGAGAGAGATGGGGGAAAGGAGGAGAGAGAGATGGGGGGAAAGGAGGAGAGAGAGATGGGGGGAAAGGAGGAGAGAGAGATGGGGGGGAAAGAAGGAGAGAGAGATGGGGGGAAAGGAGGAGAGAGAGATGGGGGGGAAAGAAGGAGAGAGAGATGGGGGGGAAAGGAGGAGAGAGAGATGGGGGGAAAGGAGGAGAGAGAGAGATGGGGGAAAGGAGGAGAGAGAGAGATGGGGAAGAGGAGAGAGAGATGGGGGGAAAGGAGGAGAGAGAGATGGGGGGGAAAGGAGGAGAGAGAGATGGGGGGGAAAGGAGGAGAGAGATGGGGGGGAAAGGATGAGAGAGAGATGGGGGAAAGGAGGAGCGAGAGATGGGGTGAGAGATGGGGAAGAGGAGAGAGCGAGAACATGATGACATCATCATACCACTGAGTCTAACTTTAGTCAGCCAGGAGAGTCCCTGTCCATTTAAAGGGGTACTTCGGGATTTTGGCAATGAATCCCTTTATCTACCTCCCCAGAGGTAATGCAATTGCTAACTAGGATTAGCGCAATGACTGGAAGACTATGGGTGTTAGCATTGGCTCGCTAAACTACCTCCAACTTCCCTCACACTTGACACATACGAATGGCATCCATGAGATCATCTGACTCTGGGGAAGTAGAGAAAGGGCCTCAATGCCAAAATCCTGAAGTCCCCCTTTAAGAGAGAATGAGTACTAGGGCTGATGGGAGAATTTATGTCCTGAGTCCAAATGACCTCCTATTCCCTACATACTAGACCAGAGTCCAAATGGCCTCCTATTCCCTACATACTAGACCAGAGCCCAAATGGCCTCCTAATCCCTACATACTAGACCAGAGTCCAAATGGCCTCCTATTCCCTACATACTAGACCAGAGTCCAAATGGCCTCCTATTCCCTACATACTAGACCAGAGTCCAAATGGCCTCCTATTCCCTACATACTAGACCAGAGTCCAAATGGCCCCCTATTCCCTAAATACTAGACCAGAGTCCAAATGGCCTCCTATTCCCTACATACTAGACTAGACCAGAGTCCAAATGGCCTCCTATTCCCTACATACTAGACCAGAGTCCAAATGGCCTCCTATTCCCTACATACTAGACCAGAGTCCAAATGGCCTCCTATTCCCTACATACTAGACCTGAGTCCAAATGGCCTCCTATTCCCTACATACTAGACCAGAGTCCAAATGGCCTCCTATTCCCTACATACTAGACCAGAGTCCAAATGGCCTCCTATTCCCTACATACTAGACTAGGGCCCAAATGGCCTCCTATTCCCTACATACTAGACCAGAGTCCAAATGGCCTCCTATTCCCTACATACTAGACCAGAGTCCAAATGGCCTCCTATTCCCTACATACTAGACCAGAGCCCAAATGGCCTCCTATTCCCTACATACTAGACCAGAGCCCAAATGGCCTCCTATTCCCTACATACTAGACCAGAGTCCAAATGGCCTCCTATTCCCTACATACTAGACCAGAGTCCAAATGGCCTCCTATTCCCTACATACTAGACCAGAGTCCAAATGGCCTCCTATTCCCTACATACTAGACCAGGGCCCAAATGGCCTCCTATTCCCTACATACTAGACCAGAGTCCAAATGGCCTCCTATTCCCTACATACTAGACCAGAGTCCAAATGGCCTCCTATTCCCTACATACTAGACCAGAGTCCAAATGGCCTCCTATTCCCTACACACTAGACCAGAGTCTAAATGGCCTCCTATTCCCTACATACTAGACTAGACCAGAGTCCAAATGGCCTCCTATTCCCTACATACTAGACCAGGGCCCAAATGGCCTCCTATTCCCTACATACTAGACCAGAGTCCAAATGGCCTCCTATTCCCTACATACTAGACCAGAGTCCAAATGGCCTCCTATTCCCTACATACTAGACCAGAGTCCAAATGGCCTCCTATTCCCTACATACTAGACCAGAGTCCAAATGGCCTCCTATTCCCTACACACTAGACCAGAGTCTAAATGGCCTCCTATTCCCTACATACTAGACTAGACCAGAGTCCAAATGGCCTCCTATTCCCTACATACTAGACCAGGGCCCAAATGGCCTCCTATTCCCTACATACTAGACCAGAGCCCAAATGGCCTCCTATTCCCTACATACTAGACCAGAGCCCAAATGGCCTCCTATTCCCTACATACTAGACCAGACCAGAGTCCAAATGGCCTCCTATTCCCTACATACTAGACCAGGGCCCAAATGGCCTCCTATTCCCTACATACTAGACCAGAGCCCAAATGGCCTCCTATTCCCTACATACTAGACCAGAACCCAAATGGCCTACTATTCCCTACATACTAGACCAGAGCCCAAATGGCCTCTTATTCCCTATATACTAGACCAGAGCCCAAATGGCCACCTATTTCCTACATACTAGACCAGAGTCCAAATGGCCTCCTATTCCCTACATACTTGACCAGAGTCCAAATGGCCTCCTATTCCCTACATACTAGACCAGAGTCCAAATGGCCTCCTATTCCCTACATACTAGACCAGAGCCCAAATGGCCTCCTATTCCCTACATACTAGACCAGGGCCCAAATGGCCTCCTATTCCCTACATACTAGACCAGAGCCCAAATGGCCTCCTATTCCCTACATACTAGACCAGAGCCCAAATGGCCTCCTATTCCCTACATACTAGACCAGACCAGAGTCCAAATGGCCTCCTATTCCCTACATACTAGACCAGGGCCCAAATGGCCTCCTATTCCCTACATACTAGACCAGAGCCCAAATGGCCTCCTATTCCCTACATACTAGACCAGAACCCAAATGGCCTACTATTCCCTACATACTAGACCAGAGCCCAAATGGCCTCTTATTCCCTATATACTAGACCAGAGCCCAAATGGCCACCTATTTCCTACATACTAGACCAGAGCCCAAATGGCCTCCTATTCCCTACATACTTGACCAGAGTCCAAATGGCCTCCTATTCCCTACATACTAGACCAGAGTCCAAATGGCCTCCTATTCCCTACATACTAGACCAGAGCCCAAATGGCCTCCTATTCCCTACATACTAGACCAGAGTCCAAATGGCCTCCTATTCCCTACATACTAGACCAGAGTCCAAATGGCCTCCTATTCCCTACATACTAGACCAGACCAGAGTCCAAATGGCCTCCTATTCCCTACATACTAGACCAGGGCCCAAATGGCCTCCTATTCCCTACATACTAGACCAGAGCCCAAATGGCCTCCTATTCCCTACATACTAGACCAGAACCCAAATGGCCTACTATTCCCTACATACTAGACCAGAGCCCAAATGGCCTCTTATTCCCTATATACTAGACCAGAGCCCAAATGGCCACCTATTTCCTACATACTAGACCAGAGTCCAAATGGCCTCCTATTCCCTACATACTTGACCAGAGTCCAAATGGCCTCCTATTCCCTACATACTAGACCAGAGTCCAAATGGCCTCCTATTCCCTACATACTAGACCAGAGCCCAAATGGCCTCCTATTCCCTACATACTAGACCAGGGCCCAAATGGCCTCCTATTCCCTACATACTAGACCAGAGCCCAAATGGCCTCCTATTCCCTACATACTAGACCAGAGCCCAAATGGCCTCCTATTCCCTACATACTAGACCAGACCAGAGTCCAAATGGCCTCCTATTCCCTACATACTAGACCAGGGCCCAAATGGCCTCCTATTCCCTACATACTAGACCAGAGCCCAAATGGCCTCCTATTCCCTACATACTAGACCAGAACCCAAATGGCCTACTATTCCCTACATACTAGACCAGAGCCCAAATGGCCTCTTATTCCCTATATACTAGACCAGAGCCCAAATGGCCACCTATTTCCTACATACTAGACCAGAGCCCAAATGGCCTCCTATTCCCTACATACTTGACCAGAGTCCAAATGGCCTCCTATTCCCTACATACTAGACCAGAGTCCAAATGGCCTCCTATTCCCTACATACTAGACCAGAGCCCAAATGGCCTCCTATTCCCTACATACTAGACCAGAGTCCAAATGGCCTCCTATTCCCTACATACTAGACCAGAGCCCAAATGGCCTCCTATTCCCTACATACTAGACCAGAGCCCAAATGGCCTCCTATTCCCTACATACTAGACCAGACCAGAGTCCAAATGGCCTCCTATTCTCTACATACTAGACCAGGGCCCAAATGGCCTCCTATTCCCTACATACTAGACCAGAGCCCAAATGGCCTCCTATTCCCTACATACTAGACCAGAACCCAAATGGCCTACTATTCCCTACATACTAGACCAGAGCCCAAATGGCCTCTATTCCCTACATACTAGACCAGAGCCCAAATGGCCTCCTATTCCCTACATACTAGACCAGAGCCCAAATGGCCTCCTATTCCCTACATACTAGACCAGAGCCCAAATGGCCTCCTATTCCCTACATACTAGACCAGAGCCCAAATGGCCTCCTATTCCCTACATACTAGACCAGAGCCCAAATGGCCTCCTATTCCCTACATACTAGACCAGAGCCCAAATGGCCTCCTATTCCCTACATACTAGACCATAACTCAAATGGCCTCCTATTCCCTACATACGAGACCAGAGCCCCATGGTCCCAAATGACCTCCTATTCCCTACATACTAGACCAGAGCCCCATGGTCCCAAATGACCTCCTATTCCCTACATACTAGATCAGAGTCCAAATGACCTCCTATCCCCTACATACTAGACCAGAGTCCAAATGACCTCCTATTCCCTACATACTAGACCAGAGTCCAAATGACCTCCTATTCCCTACATACTAGACCAGAGTCCAAATGACCTCCTATTCCCTACATACTAGACCAGAGCCCCATGGTCCCAAATGACCTCCTATTCCCTATATACTAGACCAGAGCCCAAATGGCCTCCTATTCCCTACATACTAGACCAGAGCCCAAATGGCCTCCTATTCCCTATATACTAGACCAGAGCCCAAATGGCCTCCTATTCCCTACATACTAGACCAGAGCCCAAATGGCCTCCTATTCCCTACATACTAGACCAGAGTCCAAATGGCCTCCTATTCCCTACATACTAGACCAGAGTCCAAATGACCTCCTATTCCCTACATACTAGACCAGAGTCCAAATGACCTCCTATTCCCTACATACTAGACCAGAGCCCAAATGGCCTCCTATTCCCTACATACTAGACCAGAGCCGCATGGTCCCAAATGGCCTCCTATTCCCTACATACTAGACCAGAGCCCCATGGACCCTGGGCCCATATTCACAAAGCATCTCAGAGTAGCACTGCTGATCAGGGACCAGGTTCCACCTCTTATTATTCAGGCTCTAAATAAAAAGGCCAAACTGATCCTGGATCTGCAAACCTACTCTGAGACGCTTCGTGAACATGGGCCCTGGTTCAAACGTAGTGCACTATATAGGGAACGGGTTTGCCACGTAGGACATAGACGGTCTGCATCGAGTGCACGACCTGACTGAAACCCTACTACAAGCCTGACTGGCCTGTGAACTGTACAAGTTGTCCTTTTCTTTCAGATCTAGAATCAGCGTACACTACCATCACTCCACGAGTTGGATAATCTCAAAACTGACCTTAGACCGGTGTCTACCTCCATTCTAGTAGTCCCCTGGTGAGATCAGACTGCCCAAACCCCCTGACAATATGGCTCAATATGGTTCAATATGGCTCACCTGAGTTGGTTCAATAACAGTTCACACCTCGTCACCGCACGCACAAAACACGCGTCATTCAATAGTATCTCTACAAACCAACTAAATACTATGATAACATCAATGACTTGCTTATACGTTGAATATGATCATATGGGTTGTAACTAGTTTATATGCGGCTGCTGGACAAAAAAAAATCGATCCTTTACAAAAGCCTAGCTAGCTAAGTCACCTTTAAGAGGTCAAGGTATGCAACATTGCGAAATAACAGCCGCCCTCAAGCAACAAGCTAGTTTACTTTGCCTGGAGTTGTCATCAACTTTGTTTGAGTTAACAGTTGAAAACAATGTCAAAGGCATGTCTTATTTTGAGACAGCAAAAACAATCACATTCTCCAGGGAATTTGCTGTTATTGTGTAGCTAAGGTTACTGTAGCTAGCTAGCTACTGTAACTAGTGCATATGTCCTTACCCAAAGATCCGTCCCCCAATCCATGTTTTCAAAGTTCCCACCTACAGAAAAAGGAAGCTTTCTATCAATCTGTATTTCCCAAACTCTTGGAGGATCCACAAACTTTTGTCTAGAGAGGGGAGATGTCGGAGGAAATGTTGGGAAGTTGACGCCTCAATCATCCGTTCCTTCAAGGGAAAGAAAATACTTTCGCCCTGTCGTCTTGAAACTAGTTTTGGTCGCAAGACAAGAGAGGGTGGGAGGGTTCGTCACCAGTCTTTCCAGATTTCATGTCGCGAATGTTTGCTTGGTCTTAAAGGAGCCGAGGTTCATTATTTGAAGTGTCAAGGTTTATACCAAAATGGGAAACACATTAATACATTTTAATGTTACATCTTAAATGTTGCTTATTTACCTTTGTGTAACGTACTACTTTTGCCTAACCCAATCTAGGAAATCTGAGTGAGTAGTAGGCTGTAAAACTATTTATTTTCATGTTAGCTACATACATTCATTACTACAACCATGACAATAATAAGCAACTAATCTACCATTACTGTTAGAATCAATACCAGGACGACGAGCCTATGATTACGATACAAAGGATATGAGAATATCAAGAGGACTAAACCATTTGCGCGTTGGCCACACTTTTAGAAAGCCCAGATAACTTGGTCGTTACTAGCTACCAGTCATAAACCCCGACTATTTATACAATTCCTCTTCCTCAAATGTGATTTTAAAACTAACCTTAACCACACTACTGACCTTATACAAATAGTTGTTTTCATGAATTTGTAATGATATAGCCCATTTTGACTTTGTGGCTGTGTTAAATAGTGGAAACCGAGGCGGTCAATATCAGTAGGTATGCTGCGGCCCCGCCTCTCTCCCGTTTTACCTGTTTTCCAGACAGGTTCTAAAGCACACCGGTTTACGGCTCAAGTCTGACAGGAAGTGGTTGTTTCTGGTATTACATGCCCCAGTTTATCACTGCAACTGACGCCCACACATATCCCTTAATGGTTCATAACAATGATCTTTATTTTATTCTTAAACCTTTATTAAAGTATTATTTCCCTACATAGAAAAGTAAAGCACTAATGTGCACGTTTTATTTACAGTCTAATATAATATTTCATATTACAGTTTTATGGAAAGCCTCTCTCTTTTCTATCATTCTTAATGAAATGTACATTTAAAAAACTGGATAAATCCTATTTGAGTCAGAAAAAGATATTAATATAACAGGTAAGATATACAACTATCCAACTGACAATCTCTGAGAAAAAAATATAAACTATTGGAACCAAGACTTTAAAAAAACAAACGAAATTACAGTTAAGGAAAATGTACGTTTAATCCAGTATAAACTAATGTCCACTCTAAAAATGAGGGGTTCAACAAGGGTTCTTCTAAGATCCTCAAAGGTCTTTGAAGAACCTTAGGGTTCTTGGACCTGAAAATTGCCCCCGAAAGGTTCTTCCAAGACCCCCACAGGAGGTGGGGTTCATCGTGGAACCTCCTTAGTTGGTGGGGGGTTCTTGCAGGAACCTCCTTAGTTGGTGGGGGTTCTTGCAGGAACCTCCTTAGTTGGTGGGGGTTCTTGCAGGAACCTCCTTAGTTGGTGGGGGTTCTTGCAGGAACCTCCTTAGTTGGTGGGGGGTTCTTGCAGGAACCTCCTTAGTTGGTGGGGGGTTCTTGCAGGAACCTCCTTAGTTGGTGGGGGGTTCTTGCAGGAACCTCCTTAGTTGGTGGGGGGTTCATCGTGGAACCTCCTTAGTTGGTGGGGGGTTCATCGTGGAACCTCCTTAGTTGGTGGGGGTTCTTGCAGGAACCTAACTACCCAACTGGAACATTTGGATTTGAGAAGACAGCAGGTGAAGGCCCTTATGAACTGAGAAATGTAAAGATCCCCTCAATTTAAGATACCGCTTGTCTCTTGTATGATCTAAATGGATATGTTTTATAATGATACCATCTCTCTTTTCATATGTGTGGCTGGACACTTTCTCCCTTTTAAAAACATTTCTAAAAAACAGAAAATGGACACAATTCAATGGATATCAGTCAACAAAGAGGTAACAATATGTAGACAGAATGAATTAACATGAAACGGACACAACAGGGGGGTTAATGGTTCATAACAATGATCTTTATTTTATTCTTAAACCTTTATTACAGTATTTTCCCCCGACATAGAAAAGTAAAGGACTAATGAGCACATTCTATTTACAGTCTAATATAACATTAGGCTGTAAGTGTCACGATCGCGTTGACATGAACGAGAGGACCAAGGCGCAACATGATTTGAATACATCTTCTTTATTGACCACGACGAAGATGATCACCAAACACTTATACAACACTAACAAAACAACAAACGTGAAACTTCAAACGTAAGTGCACACACAAACTACTTACGTCTACATATACATAAACAATGACCCACAAACAGCTAAAGCCTATGGCAGCCTTAAATATGGCTCCCAATTAGAGACAACCGAAATCAGCTGTCTCTAATTGAGAACCCATTCCGGCCACCATAGACTTTCCTAGACAACTACACCCAACATAGACACAGCTAGACACAAAACCATAACCTACAACCAACACCCCCTCTACCATATAATACCCCAAAATACACACATACCCCATGTCACACCCTGACCTAACTAAAATAATAAATAAAACAAATAATACTAAGGCCAGGGCGTGACAGTAAGAATATGTTGAAGGCCAACTGTGTTGGATGCAGATGACTGAACTGCTCACCTGTGTGTCTGTGTCTGCAGGTATACAGACGAGGAGGCAGACAAAGGTATGTCAACTGCAGTGGCGACCTGTTATGCAGTGGCAACCTGTCATGCAGTGGCAACCTGTCATGCAGTGGCGACCTGTTATGCAGTGGCAACCCGTCATGTTTTGAGCCCCACATTTCTAAGGGGGGGGGCTTTCCTGTTTTGCATGTTATTTTGGCATTAATATGTGTCACATCAATTTGCAAACAATGTAAAAAATATTTATCATTAAGTTAATAATAACGCCGCATACAAACACGGTCTCTTTTTTGTTTTCTTGAGTAAGGCAGCTCCAAAATGCAGGTGTTTCAGCCTAGCTCAGTGCTTTCTGTGGTGGTGGGGCGAGGCAGCAGAAAATACAGAGCGTTGCGCCGTGATTGGCTCAGTGTTCTGTCACTCATGGGGACACTACGTCACCGGCAAGTCATAAGGGTAGAGCTCAAAAAAAAAAACTTCAAAGAACCCCTTTTAATGGATCCTCGAAGAACCTTTTGAAGAATATTTTGGGGTTAATTGTGGTTGTGCTTTTTGATGAATATGATGATGAATATGATGGAGATGATGATGATGATGATGATTGTGATGATGATGATGATGATGAATATGATGGAGATGATGATGATGATGATGATTGTGATGATGATGATGATGAATATGATGATGAATATGATGCTGATGAATAAGATGATGATGCTGATGATGATGATGAATAAGATGATGATGATGATGATGATGATGGTGATGAATATGATGATGATGATGATGGTGATGAATATGATAAAGCTGATGAATAAGATGAAGATGATGATGATGGTGATGAATATGATGATGATGATGATGATGGTGATGAATATGATGATGCTGATGAATAAGATGAAGATGATGATGATGCTGATGAATAAGATGATGATGCTGATGATGATGATGAATATAATGATGATGATGATGAATATGATGAATATGATGATGAATATGATGATGATGATGATGAATATGGTGATGATGATGATGATGAGGAATATGATGATGAATATGATGATGATGAATATGATGATGATGAATATGATGATGATGAATATGATGATAATGATGATGATGATGATGATGATGATGATGATGATGAATATGGTGATGATGATGAATAAGATGATGAATATGATGACGATGATGATGATGATGATGATGATGATGATGATGATGATGATGATGATGTGATGAATATGATGATGATGATAAATATGATGATGATGATGATGAATATGATGATGATGAATATGATGATGATGATGATGGTGGTGATGAATATGATGATGATGATGATGATGATAAAGGATGATGATGAATATGATGATGATGATGATGATGAATATGATGATGATGATGAATATGGTAATGATGATGAATAAGATGATGATGCTGATGATGATGATGGTGATGATGATGATGATGAATATGATGATGATGATGATGGTGGTGATGAATATGATGATGATGAATATGATGATGATGATGATGATGATGATGATGATGATGATGATGATGATGATGATGATGGTGATGAATATGATGATGATGATGAATATAATGATGATGAATATGGTGATGATGAATATGATGATGAATATGATGATGATGATGATGATGATGATGATGAATATGATGATGAATATGATGATGATGATGATGATGATGATGATGATGATGATCATGAATATGATGATGAATATGATGATGAAGAATATGATGAATATGAGGATGATGATGAATATGATGAATATGATGATGATGAATATGATGAATATGATGATGAATATGATGATGAATATGATGAATATGATGATGAATATGATGATGAATATGATGAATATGATGATGATGAATATGATGATGATGATGATGAATATGATGATGATGAATATGATGAATATGATAATGAATATGATGATGAATATGATGAATATGATGATGATGAATATGATGAATATGATGATGAATATGATGAATATGATGATGATGAATATGATGAATATAATGATGATGAATATGATGAATATGATGATGAATATGATGAATATGATGATGATGAATATGATGAATATGATGATGATGAATATGATGAATATGATGATGATGAATATGATGAATATGATGATGATGAATATGATGATGATGGTGATGAATATGATGATGATGAATATGATGAATATGATGATGAATATGATGAATATGATGATGATGAATATGATGATGAATATGATGAATATGATGATGATGAATATGATGATGATGATGATGAATATGATGATGATGAATATGATGAATATGATGATGATGAATATGAATATGATGATGATGATGATGATGATGATGATGAATATGATGAATATGATGATGGTGAATATGATGAATATGATGATGATGATGATGAATATGATGATGATGATGATGATGATGATGATGATGATGATGATGATGATGATCATGAATATGATGATGAATATGATGATGATGAATATGATGATGATGAATATGATGATGATGAATATGATGATGATGAAGATGATAATGGATGCACACAACCATTTTGCAATGAAAACTCTAAGATCATGTTACAACCTTGACTTTGACACATTCAGCCATCCATACTGATTGATTATAATAAATAAATGCATGCGTACATACAGTAAATAAAAAGACAGAATGCAGTGAATTTGTCTTTGAAATGCTTTAGTTATTATTTGAGTCAAGTAACAGTGGAATCAAGAGACAGAGAGCCCATCGTGCTGTTATAACATGAAACACTACTTTAACATCCAAGATGATAATAATAGTGATGATGTAGTGACCATATAAGAGACAGAGAGCCCATCATGCTGTTATAACATGGAACACCAACATCCAAGATGATACTAATAGTGATGATGTAGTGACCATATAAGAGACAGAGAGCCCATCGTGCTGTTATAACATGAAACACTAACATCCAAGATGATAATAATAGTGATGATGTAGTGACCATATAAGAGACAGAGAGCCCGTCATGCTGTTATAACATGAAACACTAACATCCAAGATGATAATAATAGTGATGATGTAGTGACCATATAAGAGACAGAGAGCCCATCGTGCTGTTATAACATGAAACACTAACATCCAAGATGACAATAATAGTGATGATGTAGTGACCATATAAGAGACAGAGAGCCCATCATGCTGTTATAACATGAAACACTAACATCCAAGATGACAATAATAGTGATGATGAAGTGACCGTATTGTTCTCTAGGTGTTAGTGTTATAGTGATGATGTATTGTTCTCTAGGTGTCAGTGTTATAGTGATGACGTAGTGATCATATTGTTCTCTAGGTGTCAGTGTCTGTCTGGCTAGCTCTGGTGCCCCCTCCTCCATATTGTATTTGTGTAGTCATTTAGAGATGGTGACATTAGGTCAGGACTGATAGAGTCAGGTGTGTTGCTCCTGGACAGCCACAGCATCAGAGACAGCCCTGATCTTAAAGGAAATGCTTTTCAGAGAGTAGTTTACCCCTTTCCAGTGCTGCCAATAAACAGGCACATGAGTGAAAGAAGTTCCCTGATGTGGGGCGTACAGGGCGTTAGGGTTAGCATGCGTACAGGCACCGTACCAGAATCCACCCAGGTGGCGCCTGGCACAGTGGTCTCCCCAGGTATCCTGGTCTTTGTCGTAGGTGCTGAACTTCATGCCATTGCTATGCGACATGGAGTCCCCTGAGAATCAACCAACAGACAGAGCACAGTAGCCTGGTTAAACCAACAGACAGAGCATAGTAGCCTGGTTAAACCAACAGACAGAGCAGAGTAGCCTGGTTAAACCAACAGACAGAGCACAGTAGCCTGGTTAAACCAACAGACAGAGCACAGTAGCCTGGTTAAACCAACAGACAAAGCATAGTAGCCTGGTTAAACCAACAGACAAAGCATAGTAGCCTGGTTAAACCAACAAACAGAGCATAGTAGCCTGGTTAAACCAGGAACCAACAGACAGAGCACAGTAGCCTGGTTAAACCAACAGACAGAGCACAGTAGCCTGGTTAAACCAACAAACAGAGCACAGTAGCCTGGTTAAACCAACAAACAGAGCATAGTAGCCTGGTTAAACCAACAAACAGAGCACAGTAGCCTGGTTAAACCAACAAACAGCATAGTAGCCTGGTTAAACCAACAGACAGAGCATAGTAGCCTGGTTAAACCAACAGACAGAGCACAGTAGCCTGGTTAAACCAACAAACAGAGTACAGTAGCCCGGTTAAACCAACAGACAGAGTACAGTAGCCTGGTTAAACCAACAGACAGAGCATAGTGGCCTGGTTAAACCAACAGACAGAGCACAGTAGCCTGGTTACACCAACAGACAGAGCACAGTAGCCTGGTTAAACCAACAGACAGAGCATAGTAGCCTGGTTAAACCAACAGACAGAGCACAGTAGCCTGGTTAAACCAACAGACAGAGCACAGTAGCCTGGTTAAACCAACAGACAGAGCACAGTAGCCTGGTTAAACCAACAGACAGAGCATAGTAGCCTGGTTACACCAACAAACAGAGCATAGTAGCCTGGTTAAACCAACAGACAGAGCACAGTAGCCTGGTTAAACCAGGAACCAACAGACAGAGCACAGTAGCCTGGTTAAACCAACAGACAGAGCACAGTAACCTGGTTAAATGTCATAATGCTTAGGGTAGTATGGAAGACCAAATAAAATGAAACAGGTATGCTATTCAGATATTTTTAAGATGTTATATATGACCATACATAAATGTGCCAAAATGGGGATCTGAATCACAGATATGTGTTCATATTTGGAAGCCTAACATGAACACATTATTTCATTCCCCTCATAGTGATCTCAAAATGTTGAATTATATCTGTGTATTACAATGATATATAATACTTGTCAAAACAATGCATATATGTTAAGTATTGTCTCCCATAGTGTATATTACCTTCAAATCAACAGGGAGACAGACCTACATGAAACACAATACTTACAATATTACTAACATGACTGTTTTGGAACATGTTATAGATCATTCTTATCCACAAGTGTAATATTTTGTGATCACTATGAGGAGGTTGAAATGCAATGTGTTAAAGGAGGATTCTGTGATTAGTTTATTTTTTGACTTTTAAATTAAAGTGGAACTGACAGTGTTTTAGCAACATGAAATCTTATTAAAATCGGTTCATATACACCCCCAGGAAGAATGTGACACCTTTAAAAAAAATGGGGGGGGGGGGACAAGCAACCACTTAGATATTGTCATGGATCCTCCTGGTACTGCTGCTCATTCCGTGCACCAGTTCCGGAGGATTACGTCACCGGCCTCTCGTCCCGTGTATTGTATTACGGGTCTCGTCCCGTGTATTGTATTATGGGTCTCGTCCCGTGTATTGTATTACGGGTCTCGTCCCGTGTATTGTATTACGGGTCTCGTCCCGTGTATCGTATTACGGGTCTCGTCCCGTGTATCGTATTACGGGTCTCGTCCCGTGTATCGTATTACGGGTCTCGTCCCGTGTATCGTATTACGGGTCTCGTCCCGTGTATCGTATTACGGGTCTCGTCCCGTGTATTGTATTACGGTCTCGTCCCGTGTATTGTATTACGGGTCTCGTCCCGTGTATTGTATTACGGGTCTCGTCCCGTGTATTGTATTACGGGTCTCGTCCCGTGTATTGTGTGGGGACTGTGTGTTTACAGGAAGTAGGGCCTGTCATCATTCCCTGTGAACTGGACTGTGTGTTTACAGGAAGTAGCAACAGCATGACTTTAGATCATTAGAACACATTTGCCAAAAGCTACAAAATACACCTGACTAGATTTATGCAAATATGTACAGTACCAGTCAACAGTTTGGACACACCTACTCATTCAAGGGTTTTTCTTAATTTTTTTACTATTTTCTACATTGTAGAATAATAGTGAAGACATCAACACTATGAAATAACACATGAAATCATGTAGAAACCCCAAAAAGTGTTAAACAAATCAAAATATTTTTGAGATTCTTCAAAGTAGCCAACCACTGACTTGATGACAGCTTTGCACACTCTTGGCATTATCTCAACCAAAATGATTTGCATATCACTAATCAGGTTTTCAAGATATGTAACTTTCAAAATATAGAAATCATCCCCATAGAATGCATTTTTACAGGGATTTCTGTATTTTAAAATACAAACACCAAAATATAGTTTTTGGGTTGAGTTTTCCTTTAAGACTGAACTCTTTGTGATGGAAGCAAAGAGCATCAGTGGTAGTTCAAATCTGCAACAACCTTTAGGAACTAAACACACACACAGGGGAAGAGTTATGATGTGACACCATAGGCGATGATGATGATGTTAAAGCTGATGAAGAAGAAGAACTCACCTGCCCCTCCGTCTACATAACTGCCCAGTCTCAGTGTGTATCCGTAGTTCTCAGGATCAATGGAGAAGGACGTGTATTTAGCATAAACTTTCCCTCCCTCAAAGTCCTCCATGTCCACTCTCAGCTCATTCTTCTTCCTCATCGTCAGGAGGAAGATGTTGTCCAGACCTGACAAGAACAGAAAGCATAAAGGTCCTGTTACATTTCAGCTCCTAGCTCCTTTCCTTACCTCCTATCCCCTTTCCTTTAGCTCCTAACCCCTTCCTTTAACTCCTAGCCCCTTCCCCTAGCTCTTAGCCCTTTCCTCTAGCTCTTAGCCCCTTCCTCTAGCTCCTAGCCCCTTCCCCTTCCCCAACTCCTAGCCCCTTCCCCCAACTCCTAGCCCCTTCCCCCAACTCCTAGCCCCTTCCCCCAACTCCTAGCCCCTTCCCCCAACTCCTAGCCCCTTCCTCTTGCTCCTAGCCCCTTCCTCTAGCTCCTAGCCCCTTCCTCTAGCTCCTAGCCCCTTCCTCTAGCTCCTAGCCCCTTCCTCTTGCTCCTAGCCCCTTCCTCTAGCTCCTAGCCCCTTCCTCTAGCTCCTAGCCCCTTCCTCTAGCTCCTAGCCCCTTCCTCTAGCTCCTAGCCCCTTCCTCTAGCTCCTAGCCCTTCCTCTAGCTCCTAGCCCCTTCCTCTAGCTCCTAGCCCCTTCCTCTAGCTCCTAGCCCCTTCCTCTAGCTCCTTAGCCCCTTCCTCTAGCTCCTAACCCCTTCCTTTTACTCCTAGCCCCTTCCTCTAGCTCCTAGCCCCTTCCTCTAGCTCCTAGCCCCTTCCTCTAGCTCCTAGCCCCTTCCTCTAGCTCCTTAGCCCCTTCCTCTAGCTCCTAACCCCTTCCTTTTACTCCTAGCCCATTCCGCTTCCCCAACTCCTAGCCCCTTCCCCTAGCTCCTAGACCCTTCCTCTAGCTAGTAGCCCCTTCCTCTAGCTCCTAGACCCTTCCTCTAGCTCTTAGCCCCTTCCTCTTGCTCCTAGCCCCTTCCCCTACCTCCTAACCCCTTTCTATAGTTCCTAGCCCCTTCCTCTAGCTCCTAGCCCCTTCCCCTAGCTCCTTCCTCTAGCTCCTAGCTCCTAGCCCCTTCCTCTAGCTCCTAGCCCCTTCCCCTAGGTCCTAGCCCCTTACTCTAGCTCCTAACCCCTTCCCATAGCTCCTGACCCCTTCCCCTAGCTCCTAGCCCCTTCCCCTAACTTCTTCTCATTTGGTTTTCTCAGATCTGAGGAGAACTCACCCAGCCAGTACTCTCCAGCCACATTCCCAAAGCCAGATTTGTAGTGTGCCCAGGGTCTGTAGAAATTCTCTGTTCCATCCATTCTCCTCTGGAACACCTGAGAGAGAGAGAGAGAGAGAGGGCAGAGAGAGAGGATGAGAGAGAGATCGAGAGAGCAGAGATAAGGGGGAGAAGGATAGCGAGGGAAGAGAGGGGGGAGAGGGAAGTAGGGACAGAGATAAGGGAAGGGAGAGACGGGGGGAAAGAGAAAGAGGAGGGAGACAGAGAGAGGGAGAGAGATAATATTATCATACGTTTTGCACCACCGACACATCACAAACATCACAGATGATCTATAAAGGTCTCTACTCACAGTCCACCTCCCTCCATCCGTGTTCATGTCACAGTAGACATGTAAGGGGGTGGTGGGACCTCCAGGGTAGATGGTGTACACCCCACTGGGTGTGGTGTTGTCATGTTGATAGATGTCATCACAGTCCTGAGGGAGGTAGAACTGAGAGAGGACGGCTACAGGAGCCAGCAGAGACAGGAGCAAAAAGACCTGGGAGACAGAGACAGTGAAAACATTCACACAACATTCAAACAACATTAAAAAAAACATTAAAACAACATTTACTTCACTGTTCAACGCTATCAGTGCAGTACATGCAGCAAAACAACCCAGAGTAGAGATACACACATAACCTCTCATAACATCCCAGACAACTTTAGATCCACATGTAACCTCTCATAACATTCAGATAACTTTAGATCCACACATAACCTCTCATAACATCCCAGACAACTTTAGATCCACATGTAACCTCTCATAACATTCAGACAACTTTAGACCCACACGTAACCTCACATAATATTCAGATAACTTTATACCCACACATAACCTCACATAACATTCAGATAACTTTAGACCCACACGTAACCTCTCATAACATTCAGACAACTTTAGACTCACACATAACCTCTCATAACATTCAAACAACTTTAGACCCACACATAACCTCACATAACATTCAGACAACTTTAGACCCACACATAACCTCACATAACATTCAGACAACTTTAGACCCACACGTAACCTCTCATAACATTCAGATAACTTTAGACCCACACATAACCTCACAGAACATTCAGGCAACTTTTAAAACGGTACAGTAAAATGTTTTGAATTATCCACTTACTTTGCATGGATATGGTACATATCATATTAGTGTTAATAGTAAAGTCATACCTTCATCCTGAAGAGTGGGTAGTGGTGGACTGTGCTGTGTGTCTGTCTGTCTTATAGCCCCTAACAAGGCTGTACTACCTGGCCTAAACTAGATATGGTGGGAATCACACACCTGTCTATCTGTCTTATAGCCCCTAACAAGGCTGCACTACCTGGTCTAAACTAGATATGGTGGGAATCACACACCTGTCTATCTGTCTTATAGCCCCTAACAAGGCTGCACTACCTGGTCTAAACTAGACGTGGTGGGAACGACACACCTGTCTATCTGTCTTATAGCCCCTAACAAGGCTGCACTACCTGGTCTAAACCAGACGTGGTGGGAACCACACACCTGTCTATCTGTCTTATAGCCCCTAACAAGGCTGCACTACCTGGTCTAAACTAGACGTGGTGGGAACCACACACCAGTCTGGTTG
The DNA here is from genome assembly GCF_029448725.1 of Salvelinus fontinalis. Classification (NCBI taxonomy): domain Eukaryota; kingdom Metazoa; phylum Chordata; class Actinopteri; order Salmoniformes; family Salmonidae; genus Salvelinus; species Salvelinus fontinalis. Next base: position 1,025,586 of record NC_074667.1, read on the forward strand.
TCTTTATGTGTCTGTGTGTGTGTGTGTGTGTGCATGCATGCGTGTGTGTGTGTGTAGCTGGGTAGGGAGGAGAAGGGGAGGGGAGAGAGGGAGAAGGGGAGGGGATGAGAGGGAGAGGGGTAGGGGGAGAAGGGGAGAGGGGGAGAGGGGGAGGGGGAGACGGAGGGCAGGTACAGAACAGGGGGGTTATTTCTATCGGTACCTCTATTTCTATCTCTCCCTGCCAACCTTGGTAGGTTGACATAGACCAGCCTTGCTAACACCTCCATTCCCCCAGCCCTCCCCCCACAGACTGCCTCAGCATGCAGAGAACTGCCCCAGTGTTGATGCCTCATTCTGGGGAGAGTGTAAATCTAGCTCCAGGCTTCTCTCTGGGCCTGCTGATGGATGGAAGAAGGCCTCTCGCTCGCTCCCCAGCAGGATTCGTTGATGGGCCTTGTGTGAATGTGTGTGTGTGTCATCATAATGTAATGACCCCAAGGTCAGAAGAGACAGAAGATCCATATCCTGTTTACTCCCTTCATTTCCTCTCCTCCCTCTCCTCCCCTCTTTAATACAGCTTCCTCATGGACCTGGAATGAGGCATGGAAGCCAGCGTTGATTAGAGCTAATAAGTAACAACTCACAAGCACGCACGTACACACACACACACCCACACACACCCCCACACACAGTCCCTTCATTGTGCAATGCTGGTATACCTCACCTGGGGGCAGTACTCTCCCTTTCTCTGTCTGACTGTCTCTCTATCTGTATCTCTGACAGTCTCTCTGTTTGTCTCTCTGACTGTCTGGCTGTCTGGCTATCTATATGTATGTCTGCCTACCTGTCTGTCTGTCTGTCTGTCTGTCTGCCTGCCTGCCTGCCTGCCTACTTGCCTGCCTACCTGTCTGTCTGTCTCTCTGTCTGTCTCTCTGACTGTGTCTCTGACTGTCTGTCTGTCTGTCTGTCTGTCTGTCTCTCTGACTGTCTGACATTCTGTCTAGATATATGTCTCCCTGTCTATCTGTATGTCGGTCTGTCTGTCTGACTGCCTGCCTGCCTGTCTGTCTGTCTGTCTGTCTGTCTGTCTGATTGCCTGTCTGTCTGTCTGTCTGTCTGTCTGTCTGTCTGTCTATATCTCTGTCTGTCTGTCTGTCTGCATGTCTCGCCCTCTCTCCATCTCTGTCTGTCTGTGTGCCTGTCTCTCTGTCTCCATGTCTGTTTGCATGCCTGCCTGTCTCTCTGTTTGCCTGCCTGTCTGTCTGTCTGTTTTCCCTCCCCTCCATATCTCTCTCCCCTAACTCACCTCTCCTCTCTCCCCCATCTCAGAGTGAGATAAGAAGATATTAGGATTTCCAGACAGAATATATATATATATATATATGTCACAGACTATATTTCTCCCTCTGTCCCTCTCTCCTGATAGAATATATATATATATATATATATATCACAGACTATATTTCTCCCTCTGTCCCTCTCTCCTGATAGAATATATATATATGTATATATATATATATATATATATATATATATATATATATATATATATATATATATATATCACAGACTATATTTCTCCCTCCGTCCCTCTCTCCTGATAGAATATATATATATATATATATCACAGACCATATTTCTCCCTCTGTCCCTCTCTCCTGATAGAATATATATATATATATCACTGACTATATTTCTCCCTCTGTCCCTCTCTCCTGATAGAATATATATATATATATATATATATATATATATCACAGACTATATTTCTCCCTCCGTCCCTCTCTCCTGATAGAATATATATATATATATATATATATATACATATATATATATATATATATACATATATATATATATATATATATATATCACAGACTATGTTTCTCCCTCCGTCCCTCTCTCCTGATAGAATATATATATATATATATATATATATATATATATATATATATATATATCACAGACTATATTTCTCCCTCTGTCCCTCTCTCCTGATAGAATATATATATATATATATCACAGACTATATTTCTCCCTCTGTCCCTCTCTCCTGATAGAATATATATATATATATATCACAGACTATATTTCTCCCTCCGTCCCTCTCTCCTGATAGAATATATATATATATATATCACAGACTATATTTCTCCCTCCGTCCCTCTCTCCTGATAGAATATATATATATATATATATCACAGACTATATTTCTCCCTCTGTCCCTCTCTCCTGATAGAATATATATATATATATATATATATATATATATATATCACAGACTATATTTCTCCCTCTGTCCCTCTCTCCTGATAGAATATATATATATATATATATATATATCACAGACTATATCGAACACACAGCCATGCAGTCTCCATAGACAAACATTGGCAGTAGAATGACCTTACTGAAGAGCTCAGGGACTTTCAACTTGGCACCGTCATAGGATGCCACCTTTCCAACAAGTCCATGTCTGCCCGCTAGAGCTGCCCCGGTCAACTGTAAGTGTTGTTATTGTGAAGTGGAAATGTCTGGGAGCAACAACGGCTCAGCCGCGAAGTGGTAGGCCACACAAGCTCACAGAACGGGACCGCCGAGTGCTGGAGTGCGTAATAATCGTCTGTCCTCTGTTGCAACACTCACTACCGAGTTCCAAACTGTCTCTGGAAGCAACGTCAGCACAATAACTGTTCGTCGTGAGCTTCATGAAATGGGTTTCCATGGCCGAGCAGCCGCACACAAGCGTGTGTGTGTGTGTGTGTGTGTGTGTGTGTGTGTGTGTGTGTGTGTGTGTGTGTGTGTGTGTGTGTGTGTGTGTGTGTGTGTGTGTGTGTGTGTGTGTGTGTGTGTGTGTGTGTGTGTGTGTGTGACGACACACAATTAATCTTCTCCTTCCCCCCTCTGATAACCAGGTGGTGAATCGCATCTCTGCATGTCTGGCAGACATATCAGTGTGGATGACGGATCACCACCTCAAGCTGAACCTCGGCAAGACGGAGCTGCTCTTCCTCCCGGGGAAGGACTGCCCGTTCCATGATCTCGCCATCACGGTTGACAACTCCATTGTGTCCTCCTCCCAGAGCGCTAAGAACCTTGGCGTGATCCTGGACAACACCCTGTCGTTCTCAACTAACATCAAGGCGGTGACCCGTTCCTGTAGGTTCATGCTCTACAACATTCGCAGAGTACGACCCTGCCTCACGCAGGAAGCGGCGCAGGTCCTAATCCAGGCACTTGTCATCTCCCGTCTGGATTACTGCAACTCGCTGTTGGCTGGGCTCCCTGCCTGTGCCATTAAACCCCTACAACTCATCCAGAACGCCGCAGCCCGTCTGGTGTTCAACTTTCCCAAGTTCTCTCACGTCACCCCGCTCCTCCGCTCTCTCCAATGGCTTCCAGTTGAAGCTCGCATCCGCTACAAGACCATGGTGCTTGCCTACGGAGCTGTGAGGGGAACGGCACCTCCGTACCTTCAGGCTCTGATCAGGCCCTACACCCAAACAAGGGCACTGCGTTCATCCACCTCTGGCTTGCTCGCCTCCCTACCTCTGAGGAAGTACAGTTCCCGCTCAGCCCAGTCAAAACTGTTCGCTGCTCTGGCACCCCAATGGTGGAACAAACTCCCTTACGACGCCAGGTCAGCGGAGTCAATCACCACCTTCCGGAGACACCTGAAACCCCACCTCTTTAAGGAATACCTAGGATAGGATAAAGTAATCCTTCTAACCCCCCCCCCCCCCCCCCTTAAAAGAGTTAGATGCACTATTGTAAAGTGGTTGTTCCACTGGATATCATAAGGTGAATGCACCAATTTGTAAGTCGCTCTGGATAAGAGCGTCTGCTAAATGACTTAAATGTAATGTAATGTAAATGTGTGTGTGTGTGTGTGTGTGTGTGTGTGTGTGTGTGTGTGTGTGTGTGTGTGTGTGTGTGTGTGTGTGTGTGTGTGTGTGTGTGTGTGTGTGTGTGTGTGTGTGTGTGTGTGTGTGTGTGTGTGTGTGTGTGTGTGTGTGTTGGCAGGACAGCTTGTTATAGAATCATCTGTTTCCATCTCCTGTATCCTACTGAGCAACAAGCTGGTCACACGCACATGTGCCCACACACACATGCACGCACACACGCACACGCACACGTCCACGCACAGGCTTACATAATCAAATAGACAGAAGCAGTAGTGTGTACTCCACCCCCCCCCCCCTCCCTTGTGGCCTGCTGGAGGTCATTTTGCAGGGCTCTGGTAGTGCTCCTCCTTGCACAAAGGCGGAGGTAGCGGTCCTTCTGCTGGGTTGTTGCCCTCCTACGGCCTCCTCCACGTCTCCTGATGTACTGGCCTGTCTCCTGGTAGCGCCTCCATGCTCTGGACACTACGCTGACAGACACAGCAAACCTTCTTGCCACAGCTCGCATTGATGTGCCATCCTGAATGAGCTGCACTACCTGAGCCACTTATGTGGATTGTAGACTCCATCTCATGCTACCACTAGAGTGAGAGCACCACCAGCATTCAAAAGTGACCAAAACATCAGCCAGGAAGCATAGGAACTGAGAAGTGGTCTGTGGTCACCACCTGCAGAATCACTCCTGTTTTGGGGGGTGTCTTGCTAATTGCCTATAATTTCCAAATTTTGTCTATTCCATTTGCACAACAGCATGTGCAATTTATTGTCAGTGTTGCTTCCTAAGTGGACAGTTTGATTTCACAGAAGTGTGATTGACTTGGAGTTACATTGTGTTGTTTAAGTGTTCCCTTTATTTTTTTGAGCAGTGTATTATTACTGATACCTGAGGGGGGAGGGGGGTGGAGTACACACTACTGATATTATTATTACTGATACCTGAGGGGGGGATGGGGGGGGGTGGAGAACACACTACTGATATTATTATTACTGATACCTGAGGGGGGGGGGGGGGTGGAGTACACACTACTGATATTATTATTACTGATACCTGAGGGGGATGGAGTACACACTACTGATATTATTATTACTGATACCTGAGGGGGGGTGGAGTACACACTACTGATATTATTATTACTGATACCTGAGGGGGGGTGTAGTACACACTACTGATATTATTATTACTGATACCTGAGGGGGGGGGGGGTGGAGTACACACTACTGATATTATTATTACTGATACCTGAGGGGGAGGTGGAGTACACACTACTGGTATTATTATTACTGATACCTGAGGGGGGGTGGAGTACACACTACTGATATTATTATTACTGATACCTGAGGGGGGGGGGGGTACACACTACTGATATTATTATTACTGATACCTGAGGGGGGGGGGGGTGGAGTACACACTACTGATATTATTATTACTGATACCTGAGGGGATGGAGTACACACTACTGATATTATTATTACTGATACCTGAGGGGGGGGGGGGTGGAGTACACACTACTGATATTATTATTACTGATACCTGAGGGGATGGAGTACACACTACTGATATTATTATTACTGATACCTGAGGGGGGGGGGGGGTGGAGTACACACTACTGATATTATTATTACTGATACCTGAGGGGGGGGGGGGGTGGAGTACACACTACTGATATTATTATTACTGATACCTGAGGGGGGGGGGGGGGATGGAGTACACACTACTGATATTATTATTACTGATACCTGAGGGGGGGGGAGGGGTGGAGTACACACTACTGATATTATTATTACTGATACCTGGGGGGGGGGGGGGGGGGGGTGGAGTACACACTACTGATATTATTATTACTGATACCTGAGGGGGGGGGGGGGTTGGAGTACACACTACTGATATTATTATTACTGATACCTGAGGGGGGGGGGGTGGAGTACACACTACTGATATTATTATTACTGATATCTGAGGGGGGTGGGGGGGGGGTGGAGTACACACTACTGATATTATTATTACTGATACCTGAGGGGGATGGAGTACACACTACTGATATTATTATTACTGATACCTGAGGGGGGGGGGGTGGAGAACACACTACTGATATTATTATTACTGATACCTGGGGGGGGGGGGGGGGGGGTGGAGTACACACTACTGATATTATTATTACTGATACCATAAGGGGGGGGGGGGGGTTGGAGTACACACTACTGATATTATTATTACTGATACCTGAGGGGGGGGGGGGGGGGTGGAGTACACACTACTGATATTATTATTACTGATACCTGAGGGGGGGGGGGGGGGGTGGAGTACACACTACTGATATTATTATTACTGATACCTGAGGGGGATGGAGTACACACTACTGATATTATTATTACTGATACCTGAGGGGGGGGGGGGTGGAGTACACACTACTGATATTATTATTACTGATACCTGAGGGGGGGGGGTGGAGTACACACTACTGATATTATTATTACTGATACCTGAGGGGGGGGGGGGGTGGAGTACACACTACTGATATTATTATTACTGATACCTGAGGGGGGGGGGGGGGTGGAGTACACACTACTGATATTATTATTACTGATACCTGAGGGGGGGGGGGGGTGGAGTACACACTACTGATATTATTATTACTGATACCTGAGGGGGGGGGGGTGGTGGAGTACACACTACTGATATTATTATTACTGATACCTGAGGGGGGGGGGGGGTGGAGTACACACTACTGATATTATTATTACTGATACCTGAGGGGGGGGGGGGGTGGAGTACACACTACTGATATTATTATTACTGATACCTGAGGGGGGGGGGGGGGTGGAGTACACACTACTGATATTATTATTACTGATACCTGAGGGGGGGGGGGGGGTGGAGTACACACTACTGATATTATTATTACTGATACCTGAGGGGGGGGGGGGTGGAGTACACACTACTGATATTATTATTACTGATACCTGAGGGGGGGGGGGGGTGGAGTACACACTACTGATATTATTATTACTGATACCTGAGGGGGGGGGGGGGGTGGAGTACACACTACTGATATTATTATTACTGATACCTGAGGGGGGGGGGGGGGTGGAGTACACACTACTGATATTATTATTACTGATACCTGAGGGGGGGGGGGGTGGAGTACACACTACTGATATTATTATTACTGATACCTGAGGGGGGGGGGGTGGAGTACACACTACTGATATTATTATTACTGATACCTGAGGGGGGGGGGGTGGAGTACACACTACTGATATTATTATTACTGATACCTGAGGGGGGGGGGGGTGGAGTACACACTACTGATATTATTATTACTGATACCTGAGGGGGGGGGGGGGGTGGAGTACACACTACTGATATTATTATTACTGATACCTGAGGGGGGGGGGGTGGAGTACACACTACTGATATTATTATTACTGATACCTGAGGGGGGGGTGGAGTACACACTACTGATATTATTATTACTGATACCTGAGGGGGGGGGGGGGGGTGGAGTACACACTACTGATATTATTATTACTGATACCTGAGGGGGGGGGGGTGGAGTACACACTACTGATATTATTATTACTGATACCTGAGGGGGGGGGGGTGGAGTACACACTACTGATATTATTATTACTGATACCTGAGGGGGGGATGGAGTACACACTACTGATATTATTATTACTGATACCTGAGGGGGGGGGGGGGTGGAGTACACACTACTGATATTATTATTACTGATACCTGAGGGGGGGGGGGTGGAGTACACACTACTGATATTATTATTACTGATACCTGAGGGGGGGGGGGGGTGGAGTACACACTACTGATATTATTATTACTGATACCTGAGGGGATGGAGTACACACTACTGATATTATTATTACTGATACCTGAGGGGGGGGGGGGTGGAGTACACACTACTGATATTATTATTACTGATACCTGAGGGGGGGGGGGGGTGGAGTACACACTACTGATATTATTATTACTGATACCTGAGGGGGGGGGGGGTGGAGTACACACTACTGATATTATTATTACTGATACCTGAGGGGGGGGGGGGGTGGAGTACACACTACTGATATTATTATTACTGATACCTGAGGGGGGGGGGGGTGGAGTACACACTACTGATATTATTATTACTGATACCTGAGGGGGGGATGGAGTACACACTACTGATATTATTATTACTGATACCTGAGGGGGGGGGGGTGGAGTACACACTACTGATATTATTATTACTGATACCTGAGGGGGGGGGGGGGTGGAGTACACACTACTGATATTATTATTACTGATACCTGAGGGGGGGGGGTGGAGTACACACTACTGATATTATTATTACTGATACCTGAGGGGGGGGTGGAGTACACACTACTGATATTATTATTACTGATACCTGAGGGGGGGGTGGAGTACACACTACTGATATTATTATTACTGATACCTGAGGGGGGGGGGTGGAGTACACACTACTGATATTATTATTACTGATACCTGAGGGGGATGGAGTACACACTACTGATATTATTATTACTGATACCTGAGGGGGGGGGGGGGGTGGAGTACACACTACTGATATTATTATTACTGATACCTGAGGGGGGGGGGGTGGAGTACACACTACTGATATTATTATTACTGATACCTGAGGGGGATGGAGTACACACTACTGATATTATTATTACTGATACCTGAGGGGGGGGGGGGATGGAGTACACACTACTGATATTATTATTACTGATACCTGAGGGGGGGGGGGGGGTGGAGTACACACTACTGATATTATTATTACTGATACCTGAGGGGGGGGGGGGATGGAGTACACACTACTGATATTATTATTACTGATACCTGAGGGGGGGGGGGGGATGGAGTACACACTACTGATATTATTATTACTGATACCTGAGGGGGGGGGGGATGGAGTACACACTACTGATATTATTATTACTGATACCTGAGGGGGGGGGGGGGTGGAGTACACACTACTGATATTATTATTACTGATACCTGAGGGGGGGGGGGGTGGAGTACACACTACTGATATTATTATTACTGATACCTGAGGGGGGGGGGGGTGGAGTACACACTACTGATATTATTATTACTGATACCTGAGGGGGGGGGGGGGTGGAGTACACACTACTGATATTATTATTACTGATACCTGAGGGGGGGGGGGTGGAGTACACACTACTGATATTATTATTACTGATACCTGAGGGGGGGGGGGGTGGAGTACACACTACTGATATTATTATTACTGATACCTGAGGGGGGGGGGTGGAGTACACACTACTGATATTATTATTACTGATACCTGAGGGGGGGGGGGGTGGAGTACACACTACTGATATTATTATTACTGATACCTGAGGGGGGGGGGGGTGGAGTACACACTACTGATATTATTATTACTGATACCTGAGGGGGGGGTGGAGTACACACTACTGATATTATTATTACTGATACCTGAGGGGGGGGGGGGGTGGAGTACACACTACTGATATTATTATTACTGATACCTGAGGGGGGGGGGGGTGGAGTACACACTACTGATATTATTATTACTGATACCTGAGGGGGGGGGGGGTGGAGTACACACTACTGATATTATTATTACTGATACCTGAGGGGGGGATGGAGTACACACTACTGATATTATTATTACTGATACCTGAGGGGGGGGGGGGGTGGAGTACACACTACTGATATTATTATTACTGATACCTGAGGGGGGGGGGGTGGAGTACACACTACTGATATTATTATTACTGATACCTGAGGGGGGGGGGGGTGGAGTACACACTACTGATATTATTATTACTGATACCTGAGGGGGGGATGGAGTACACACTACTGATATTATTATTACTGATACCTGAGGGGGGGGGGGGGGTGGAGTACACACTACTGATATTATTATTACTGATACCTGAGGGGGGGGGGGGTGGAGTACACACAACTGATATTATTATTACTGATACCTGAGGGGGGGGGGGGTGGAGTACACACTACTGATATTATTATTACTGATACCTGAGGGGGGGGGGGGGTGGAGTACACACTACTGATATTATTATTACTGATACCTGAGGGGGGGGGGGGTGGAGTACACACTACTGATATTATTATTACTGATACCTGAGGGGGGGATGGAGTACACACTACTGATATTATTATTACTGATACCTGAGGGGGGGGGGGGGTGGAGTACACACTACTGATATTATTATTACTGATACCTGAGGGGGGGGGGGGGTGGAGTACACACTACTGATATTATTATTACTGATACCTGAGGGGGGGGGGGGGTGGAGTACACACTACTGATATTATTATTACTGATACCTGAGGGGGGGGGGGGTGGAGTACACACTACTGATATTATTATTACTGATACCTGAGGGGGGGGGGTGGAGTACACACTACTGATATTATTATTACTGATACCTGAGGGGGGATGGAGTACACACTACTGATATTATTATTACTGATACCTGAGGGGGGGGGGGGTGGAGTACACACTACTGATATTATTATTACTGATACCTGAGGGGGGGGGGGGTGGAGTACACACTACTGATATTATTATTACTGATACCTGAGGGGGGGGGGGGTGGAGTACACACTACTGATATTATTATTACTGATACCTGAGGGGGGGGGGTGGAGTACACACTACTGATATTATTATTACTGATACCTGAGGGGGGGGGGGGTGGAGTACACACTACTGATATTATTATTACTGATACCTGAGGGGGGGGGGGGTGGAGTACACACTACTGATATTATTATTACTGATACCTGAGGGGGGGGGGGGTGGAGTACACACTACTGATATTATTATTACTGATACCTGAGGGGGGGGGGGGGTGGAGTACACACTACTGATATTATTATTACTGATACCTGAGGGGGGGGGGGTGGAGTACACACTACTGATATTATTATTACTGATACCTGAGGGGGGGGGGGGTGGAGTACACACTACTGATATTATTATTACTGATACCTGAGGGGGGGGGGGGTGGAGTACACACTACTGATATTATTATTACTGATACCTGAGGGGGGGGGGGGGTGGAGTACACACTACTGATATTATTATTACTGATACCTGAGGGGGGGGGGGGTGGAGTACACACTACTGATATTATTATTACTGATACCTGAGGGGGGGGGGGGTGGAGTACACACTACTGATATTATTATTACTGATACCTGAGGGGGGGGGATGGAGTACACACTACTGATATTATTATTACTGATACCTGAGGGGGGGGGGGGGTGGAGTACACACTACTGATATTATTATTACTGATACCTGAGGGGGGGGGGGGTGGAGTACACACTACTGATATTATTATTACTGATACCTGAGGGGGGGGGGGGTGGAGTACACACTACTGATATTATTATTACTGATACCTGAGGGGGGGGATGGAGTACACACTACTGATATTGTTATTACTGATACCTGAGGGGGGGGGGGGTGGAGTACACACTACTGATATTATTATTACTGATACCTGAGGGGGGGGGGGGGTGGAGTACACACTACTGATATTATTATTACTGATACCTGAGGGGGGGGGGGGGTGGAGTACACACTACTGATATTATTATTACTGATACCTGAGGGGGGGGATGGAGTACACACTACTGATATTATTATTACTGATACCTGAGGGGGGGGGGGGGTGGAGTACACACTACTGATATTATTATTACTGATACCTGAGGGGGGGGGGGGGTGGAGTACACACTACTGATATTATTATTACTGATACCTGAGGGGGGGGGGGGTGGAGTACACACTACTGATATTATTATTACTGATACCTGAGGGGGGGTGGAGTACACACTACTGATATTATTATTACTGATACCTGAGGGGGGGGGGGGGGTGGAGTACACACTACTGATATTATTATTACTGATACCTGAGGGGGGGGGGGGGTGGAGTACACACTACTGATATTATTATTACTGATACCTGAGGGGGGGGGGGGTGGAGTACACACTACTGATATTATTATTACTGATACCTGAGGGGGGGGGGGGTGGAGTACACACTACTGATATTATTATTACTGATACCTGAGGGGGGGGGGGGGTGGAGTACACACTACTGATATTATTATTACTGATACCTGAGGGGGGGGATGGAGTACACACTACTGATATTATTATTACTGATACCTGAGGGGGGGGGGGGTGGAGTACACACTACTGATATTATTATTACTGATACCTGAGGGGGGGGGGGTGGAGTACACACTACTGATATTATTATTACTGATACCTGAGGGGGGGGGGTGGAGTACACACTACTGATATTATTATTACTGATACCTGAGGGGGGGGTGGAGTACACACTACTGATATTATTATTACTGATACCTGAGGGGGGGGGGGTGGAGTACACACTACTGATATTATTATTACTGATACCTGAGGGGGGGGGGGTGGAGTACACACTACTGATATTATTATTACTGATACCTGAGGGGGGGGGGGTGGAGTACACACTACTGATATTATTATTACTGATACCTGAGGGGGGGGGGGGTGGAGTACACACTACTGATATTATTATTACTGATACCTGAGGGGGGGGGGTGGAGTACACACTACTGATATTATTATTACTGATACCTGAGGGGGGGGGTGGAGTACACACTACTGATATTATTATTACTGATACCTGAGGGGGGGGGGGGTGGAGTACACACTACTGATATTATTATTACTGATACCTGAGGGGGGGGGATGGAGTACACACTACTGATATTATTATTACTGATACCTGAGGGGGGGGGGGGTGGAGTACACACTACTGATATTATTATTACTGATACCTGAGGGGGGGGGGGGTGGAGTACACACTACTGATATTATTATTACTGATACCTGAGGGGGGGGGGGTGGAGTACACACTACTGATATTATTATTACTGATACCTGAGGGGGGGGTGGAGTACACACTACTGATATTATTATTACTGATACCTGAGGGGGGGGGGTGGAGTACACACTACTGATATTATTATTACTGATACCTGAGGGGGGGGGGGTGGAGTACACACTACTGATATTATTATTACTGATACCTGAGGGGGGGATGGAGTACACACTACTGATATTATTATTACTGATACCTGAGGGGGGGGGGGTGGAGTACACACTACTGATATTATTATTACTGATACCTGAGGGGGGGGGGGGGTGGAGTACACACTACTGATATTATTATTACTGATACCTGAGGGGGGGTGGAGTACACACTACTGATATTATTATTACTGATACCTGAGGGGGGGGGGGTGGAGTACACACTACTGATATTATTATTACTGATACCTGAGGGGGGGGGGGTGGAGTACACACTACTGATATTATTATTACTGATACCTGAGGGGGGGGGGTGGAGTACACACTACTGATATTATTATTACTGATACCTGAGGGGGGGGGGGTGGAGTACACACTACTGATATTATTATTACTGATACCTGAGGGGGGGGGGGGTGGAGTACACACTACTGATATTATTATTACTGATACCTGAGGGGGGGGGGGGGTGGAGTACACACTACTGATATTATTATTACTGATACCTGAGGGGGGGGGGTGGAGTACACACTACTGATATTATTATTACTGATACCTGAGGGGGGGGGGGTGGAGTACACACTACTGATATTATTATTACTGATACCTGAGGGGGGGGGGGTGGAGTACACACTACTGATATTATTATTACTGATACCTGAGGGGGGGGGGATGGAGTACACACTACTGATATTTTTATTACTGATACCTGAGGGGGGGGGGGGGTGGAGTACACACTACTGATATTATTATTACTGATACCTGAGGGGGGGGGGGGTGGAGTACACACTACTGATATTATTATTACTGATACCTGAGGGGGGGGTGGAGTACACACTACTGATATTATTATTACTGATACCTGAGGGGGGGGGGTGGAGTACACACTACTGATATTATTATTACTGATACCTGAGGGGGGGGGGGGTGGAGTACACACTACTGATATTATTATTACTGATACCTGAGGGGGGGATGGAGTACACACTACTGATATTATTATTACTGATACCTGGGGGGGGGGGGGGTGGAGTACACACTACTGATATTATTATTACTGATACCTGAGGGGGGGGGGGTGGAGTACACACTACTGATATTATTATTACTGATACCTGAGGGGGGGATGGAGTACACACTACTGATATTATTATTACTGATACCTGAGGGGGGGGGGGGTGGAGTACACACTACTGATATTATTATTACTGATACCTGAGGGGGGGGGGGGTGGAGTACACACTACTGATATTATTATTACTGATACCTGAGGGGGGGATGGAGTACACACTACTGATATTATTATTACTGATACCTGAGGGGGGGGGGGATGGAGTACACACTACTGATATTATTATTACTGATACCTGAGGGGGGGGGGGGATGGAGTACACACTACTGATATTATTATTACTGATACCTGAGGGGGGGGGGATGGAGTACACACTACTGATATTATTATTACTGATACCTGAGGGGGGGGGGGGTGGAGTACACACTACTGATATTATTATTACTGATACCTGAGGGGGGGGGGGGTGGAGTACACACTACTGATATTATTATTACTGATACCTGAGGGGGGGGGGGGGGGGGAGTACACACTACTGATATTATTATTACTGATACCTGAGGGGGGGGGGGGTGGAGTACACACTACTGATATTATTATTACTGATACCTGAGGGGGGGGGGGGTGGAGTACACACTACTGATATTATTATTACTGATACCTGAGGGGGGGGGGGTGGAGTACACACTACTGATATTATTATTACTGATACCTGAGGGGGGGGGGTGGAGTACACACTACTGATATTATTATTACTGATACCTGAGGGGGGGGGGTGGAGTACACACTACTGATATTATTATTACTGATACCTGAGGGGGGGGGGGGTGGAGTACACACTACTGATATTATTATTACTGATACCTGAGGGGGGGATGGAGTACACACTACTGATATTATTATTACTGATACCTGAGGGGGGGGGGGTGGAGTACACACTACTGATATTATTATTACTGATACCTGAGGGGGGGGGGGGTGGAGTACACACTACTGATATTATTATTACTGATACCTGAGGGGGGTGGAGTACACACTACTGATATTATTATTACTGATACCTGAGGGGGGGGGGGGGTGGAGTACACACTACTGATATTATTATTACTGATACCTGAGGGGGGGGGGGTGGAGTACACACTACTGATATTATTATTACTGATACCTGAGGGGGATGGAGTACACACTACTGATATTATTATTACTGATACCTGAGGGGGGGGGGGGTGGAGTACACACTACTGATATTATTATTACTGATACCTGAGGGGGGGGGGGGGTGGAGTACACACTACTGATATTATTATTACTGATACCTGAGGGGGGGGATGGAGTACACACTACTGATATTATTATTACTGATACCTGAGGGGGGGGGGGGTGGAGTACACACTACTGATATTATTATTACTGATACCTGAGGGGGGGGGGGGGTGGAGTACACACTACTGATATTATTATTACTGATACCTGAGGGGGGGGGGATGGAGTACACACTACTGATATTATTATTACTGATACCTGAGGGGGGGGGGGGATGGAGTACACACTACTGATATTATTATTACTGATACCTGAGGGGGGGGGGGGATGGAGTACACACTACTGATATTATTATTACTGATACCTGAGGGGGGGGGGGGGTGGAGTACACACTACTGATATTATTATTACTGATACCTGAGGGGGGGGGTGGAGTACACACTACTGATATTATTATTACTGATACCTGAGGGGGGGGTGGAGTACACACTACTGATATTATTATTACTGATACCTGAGGGGGGGGGGGGTGGAGTACACACTACTGATATTATTATTACTGATACCTGAGGGGGGGGGATGGAGTACACACTACTGATATTATTATTACTGATACCTGAGGGGGGGGGGGGTGGAGTACACACTACTGATATTATTATTACTGATACCTGAGGGGGGGGGGGGTGGAGTACACACTACTGATATTATTATTACTGATACCTGAGGGGGGGGGGTGGAGTACACACTACTGATATTATTATTACTGATACCTGAGGGGGGGGGGTGGAGTACACACTACTGATATTATTATTACTGATACCTGAGGGGGGGGGGTGGAGTACACACTACTGATATTATTATTACTGATACCTGAGGGGGGGGGGGGTGGAGTACACACTACTGATATTATTATTACTGATACCTGAGGGGGGGGATGGAGTACACACTACTGATATTATTATTACTGATACCTGAGGGGGGGGGGGGTGGAGTACACACTACTGATATTATTATTACTGATACCTGAGGGGGGGGGGGGGTGGAGTACACACTCCTGATATTATTATTACTGATACCTGAGGGGGGGATGGAGTACACACTACTGATATTATTATTACTGATACCTGAGGGGGGGGGGGGTGGAGTACACACTACTGATATTATTATTACTGATACCTGAGGGGGGGGGGGGGATGGAGTACACACTACTGATATTATTATTACTGATACCTGAGGGGGGGGGGGGTGGAGTACACACTACTGATATTATTATTACTGATACCTGAGGGGGGGGGGGGGTGGAGTACACACTACTGATATTATTATTACTGATACCTGAGGGGGGGGGGGGGTGGAGTACACACTACTGATATTATTATTACTGATACCTGAGGGGGGGGGGGGTGGAGTACACACTACTGATATTATTATTACTGATACCTGAGGGGGGGGGGTGGAGTACACACTACTGATATTATTATTACTGATACCTGAGGGGGGGGTGGAGTACACACTACTGATATTATTATTACTGATACCTGAGGGGGGGGGGTGGAGTACACACTACTGATATTATTATTACTGATACCTGAGGGGGGGGGGGGTGGAGTACACACTACTGATATTATTATTACTGATACCTGAGGGGGGGGATGGAGTACACACTACTGATATTATTATTACTGATACCTGAGGGGGGGGGGGGTGGAGTACACACTACTGATATTATTATTACTGATACCTGAGGGGGGGGGGGGTGGAGTACACACTACTGATATTATTATTACTGATACCTGAGGGGGGGGGGGGGTGGAGTACACACTACTGATATTATTATTACTGATACCTGAGGGGGGGGGTGGAGTACACACTACTGATATTATTATTACTGATACCTGAGGGGGGGGGGGGGTGGAGTACACACTACTGATATTATTATTACTGATACCTGAGGGGGGGGGGATGGAGTACACACTACTGATATTATTATTACTGATACCTGAGGGGGGGGGATGGAGTACACACTACTGATATTATTATTACTGATACCTGAGGGGGGGGGGGGGTGGAGTACACACTACTGATATTATTATTACTGATACCTGAGGGGGGGGGGGGTGGAGTACACACTACTGATATTATTATTACTGATACCTGAGGGGGGGGGGGTGGAGTACACACTACTGATATTATTATTACTGATACCTGAGGGGGGGGGGGATGGAGTACACACTACTGATATTATTATTACTGATACCTGAGGGGGGGGGGGGATGGAGTACACACTACTGATATTATTATTACTGATACCTGAGGGGGGGGGGGGTGGAGTACACACTACTGATATTATTATTACTGATACCTGAGGGGGGGTGGAGTACACACTACTGATATTATTATTACTGATACCTGAGGGGGGGGGTGGAGTACACACTACTGATATTATTATTACTGATACCTGAGGGGGGGGGGGGTGGAGTACACACTACTGATATTATTATTACTGATACCTGAGGGGGGGGATGGAGTACACACTACTGATATTATTATTACTGATACCTGAGGGGGGGGGGGGTGGAGTACACACTACTGATATTATTATTACTGATACCTGAGGGGGGGGGGGGTGGAGTACACACTACTGATATTATTATTACTGATACCTGAGGGGGGGGGTGGAGTACACACTACTGATATTATTATTACTGATACCTGAGGGGGGGGGGTGGAGTACACACTACTGATATTATTATTACTGATACCTGAGGGGGGGGGGTGGAGTACACACTACTGATATTATTATTACTGATACCTGAGGGGGGGGGGGGTGGAGTACACACTACTGATATTATTATTACTGATACCTGAGGGGGGGATGGAGTACACACTACTGATATTATTATTACTGATACCTGAGGGGGGGGGGGGGTGGAGTACACACTACTGATATTATTATTACTGATACCTGAGGGGGGGGGGGGTGGAGTACACACTACTGATATTATTATTACTGATACCTGAGGGGGGATGGAGTACACACTACTGATATTATTATTACTGATACCATGAGGGGGGGGGGGGTGGAGTACACACTACTGATATTATTATTACTGATACCTGAGGGGGGGGGGGTGGAGTACACACTACTGATATTATTATTACTGATACCTGAGGGGGGGGGGGGTGGAGTACACACTACTGATATTATTATTACTGATACCTGAGGGGGGGGGGGGTGGAGTACACACTACTGATATTATTATTACTGATACCTGAGGGGGGGGGGGGATGGAGTACACACTACTGATATTATTATTACTGATACCTGAGGGGGGGGGGGGTGGAGTACACACTACTGATATTATTATTACTGATACCTGAGGGGGGGGGGTGGAGTACACACTACTGATATTATTATTACTGATACCTGAGGGGGGGGGTGGAGTACACACTACTGATATTATTATTACTGATACCTGAGGGGGGGGGGGTGGAGTACACACTACTGATATTATTATTACTGATACCTGAGGGGGGGGGGGGGTGGAGTACACACAACTGATATTATTATTACTGATACCTGAGGGGGGGGGGATGGAGTACACACTACTGATATTATTATTACTGATACCTGAGGGGGGGGGGGGTGGAGTACACACTACTGATATTATTATTACTGATACCTGAGGGGGGGGGGGGGTGGAGTACACACTACTGATATTATTATTACTGATACCTGAGGGGGGGGGATGGAGTACACACTACTGATATTATTATTACTGATACCTGAGGGGGGGGGGGGGTGGAGTACACACTACTGATATTATTATTACTGATACCTGAGGGGGGGGGGGGGTGGAGTACACACTACTGATATTATTATTACTGATACCTGAGGGGGGGGGATGGAGTACACACTACTGATATTATTATTACTGATACCTGAGGGGGGGGGGGGTGGAGTACACACTACTGATATTATTATTACTGATACCTGAGGGGGGGGGGGGTGGAGTACACACTACTGATATTATTATTACTGATACCTGAGGGGGGGGGGGTGGAGTACACACTACTGATATTATTATTACTGATACCTGAGGGGGGGGGGTGGAGTACACACTACTGATATTATTATTACTGATACCTGAGGGGGGGGGGGTGGAGTACACACTACTGATATTATTATTACTGATACCTGAGGGGGGGGGGGGTGGAGTACACACTACTGATATTATTATTACTGATACCTGAGGGGGGGGATGGAGTACACACTACTGATATTATTATTACTGATACCTGAGGGGGGGGGGGGGTGGAGTACACACTACTGATATTATTATTACTGATACCTGAGGGGGGGGGTGGAGTACACACTACTGATATTATTATTACTGATACCTGAGGGGGGGGGGGGTGGAGTACACACTACTGATATTATTATTACTGATACCTGAGGGGGGGGGGGGTGGAGTACACACTACTGATATTATTATTACTGATACCTGAGGGGGGGGGGGTGGAGTACACACTACTGATATTATTATTACTGATACCTGAGGGGGGGGGGGTGGAGTACACACTACTGATATTATTATTACTGATACCTGAGGGGGGGGGGGTGGAGTACACACTACTGATATTATTATTACTGATACCTGAGGGGGGGGGGGGTGGAGTACACACTACTGATATTATTATTACTGATACCTGAGGGGGGGGGGATGGAGTACACACTACTGATATTATTATTACTGATACCTGAGGGGGGGGGGGGTGGAGTACACACTACTGATATTATTATTACTGATACCTGAGGGGGGGGGGGGGTGGAGTACACACTACTGATATTATTATTACTGATACCTGAGGGGGGGGGGGATGGAGTACACACTACTGATATTATTATTACTGATACCTGAGGGGGGGGGGGGTGGAGTACACACTACTGATATTATTATTACTGATACCTGAGGGGGGGGGGGGGTGGAGTACACACTACTGATATTATTATTACTGATACCTGAGGGGGGGGGGGTGGAGTACACACTACTGATATTATTATTACTGATACCTGAGGGGGGGGGGGTGGAGTACACACTACTGATATTATTATTACTGATACCTGAGGGGGGGGGGGTGGAGTACACACTACTGATATTATTATTACTGATACCTGAGGGGGGGGGGGTGGAGTACACACTACTGATATTATTATTACTGATACCTGAGGGGGGGGGTGGAGTACACACTACTGATATTATTATTACTGATACCTGAGGGGGGGGGGGGGTGGAGTACACACTCCTGATATTATTATTACTGATACCTGAGGGGGGGATGGAGTACACACTACTGATATTATTATTACTGATACCTGAGGGGGGGGGGGGTGGAGTACACACTACTGATATTATTATTACTGATACCTGAGGGGGGGGGGGGGTGGAGTACACACTACTGATATTATTATTACTGATACCTGAGGGGGGATGGAGTACACACTACTGATATTATTATTACTGATACCTGAGGGGGGGGGGGGGTGGAGTACACACTACTGATATTATTATTACTGATACCTGAGGGGGGGGGGGGGTGGAGTACACACTACTGATATTATTATTACTGATACCTGAGGGGGATGGAGTACACACTACTGATATTATTATTACTGATACCTGAGGGGGGGGGGGGGTGGAGTACACACTACTGATATTATTATTACTGATACCTGAGGGGGGGGGGGGGTGGAGTACACACTACTGATATTATTATTACTGATACCTGAGGGGGGATGGAGTACACACTACTGATATTATTATTACTGATACCTGAGGGGGGGGGGGGTGGAGTACACACTACTGATATTATTATTACTGATACCTGAGGGGGGGGGGGATGGAGTACACACTACTGATATTATTATTACTGATACCTGAGGGGGGGGGGGATGGAGTACACACTACTGATATTATTATTACTGATACCTGAGGGGGGGGGGGGATGGAGTACACACTACTGATATTATTATTACTGATACCTGAGGGGGGGGGGGGTGGAGTACACACTACTGATATTATTATTACTGATACCTGAGGGGGGGGGGGTGGAGTACACACTACTGATATTATTATTACTGATACCTGAGGGGGGGGGTGGAGTACACACTACTGATATTATTATTACTGATACCTGAGGGGGGGGGGGGGGGGAGTACACACTACTGATATTATTATTACTGATACCTGAGGGGGGGGGGGGTGGAGTACACACTACTGATATTATTATTACTGATACCTGAGGGGGGGGGGGTGGAGTACACACTACTGATATTATTATTACTGATACCTGAGGGGGGGGGGTGGAGTACACACTACTGATATTATTATTACTGATACCTGAGGGGGGGGGTGGAGTACACACTACTGATATTATTATTACTGATACCTGAGGGGGGGGGGTGGAGTACACACTACTGATATTATTATTACTGATACCTGAGGGGGGGGGGGTGGAGTACACACTACTGATATTATTATTACTGATACCTGAGGGGGGGATGGAGTACACACTACTGATATTATTATTACTGATACCTGAGGGGGGGGGGGGGTGGAGTACACACTACTGATATTATTATTACTGATACCTGAGGGGGGGGGGGGTGGAGTACACACTACTGATATTATTATTACTGATACCTGAGGGGGGATGGAGTACACACTACTGATATTATTATTACTGATACCTGAGGGGGGGGGGGATGGAGTACACACTACTGATATTATTATTACTGATACCTGAGGGGGGGGGGGGATGGAGTACACACTACTGATATTATTATTACTGATACCTGAGGGGGGGGGGGGTGGAGTACACACAACTGATATTATTATTACTGATACCTGAGGGGGGGGGGGGTGGAGTACACACTACTGATATTATTATTACTGATACCTGAGGGGGGGGGGGGGTGGAGTACACACTACTGATATTATTATTACTGATACCTGAGGGGGGGGGGGTGGAGTACACACTACTGATATTATTATTACTGATACCTGAGGGGGGGGGGGTGGAGTACACACTACTGATATTATTATTACTGATACCTGAGGGGGGGGGGGTGGAGTACACACTACTGATATTATTATTACTGATACCTGAGGGGGGGGGGGGTGGAGTACACACTACTGATATTATTATTACTGATACCTGAGGGGGGGATGGAGTACACACTACTGATATTATTATTACTGATACCTGAGGGGGGGGGGGGGTGGAGTACACACTACTGATATTATTATTACTGATACCTGAGGGGGGGGGGGGTGGAGTACACACTACTGATATTATTATTACTGATACCTGAGGGGGGGATGGAGTACACACTACTGATATTATTATTACTGATACCTGAGGGGGGGGGGGGGGGAGTACACACTACTGATATTATTATTACTGATACCTGAGGGGGGGGGGGGGTGGAGTACACACTACTGATATTATTATTACTGATACCTGAGGGGGGATGGAGTACACACTACTGATATTATTATTACTGATACCTGAGGGGGGGGGGGGTGGAGTACACACTACTGATATTATTATTACTGATACCTGAGGGGGGGGGGGGGTGGAGTACACACTACTGATATTATTATTACTGATACCTGAGGGGGGGGGGGTGGAGTACACACTACTGATATTATTATTACTGATACCTGAGGGGGGGGGGGTGGAGTACACACTACTGATATTATTATTACTGATACCTGAGGGGGGGGGGGGTGGAGTACACACTACTGATATTATTATTACTGATACCTGAGGGGGGGGGGGGTGGAGTACACACTACTGATATTATTATTACTGATACCTGAGGGGGGGGGGGATGGAGTACACACTACTGATATTATTATTACTGATACCTGAGGGGGGGGGGGGGTGGAGTACACACTACTGATATTATTATTACTGATACCTGAGGGGGGGGGGGATGGAGTACACACTACTGATATTATTATTACTGATACCTGAGGGGGGGGGGGGTGGAGTACACACTACTGATATTATTATTACTGATACCTGAGGGGGGGGGGGGTGGAGTACACACTACTGATATTATTATTACTGATACCTGAGGGGGGGGGGTGGAGTACACACTACTGATATTATTATTACTGATACCTGAGGGGGGGGGGGGGTGGAGTACACACTACTGATATTATTATTACTGATACCTGAGGGGGGGGGGGGTGGAGTACACACTACTGATATTATTATTACTGATACCTGAGGGGGGGGGGGGTGGAGTACACACTACTGATATTATTATTACTGATACCTGAGGGGGGGGGGGGTGGAGTACACACTACTGATATTATTATTACTGATACCTGAGGGGGGGGGGGTGGAGTACACACTACTGATATTATTATTACTGATACCTGAGGGGGGGGGGGGTGGAGTACACACTACTGATATTATTATTACTGATACCTGAGGGGGGGATGGAGTACACACTACTGATATTATTATTACTGATACCTGAGGGGGGGGGGTGGAGTACACACTACTGATATTATTATTACTGATACCTGAGGGGGGGGGGGGTGGAGTACACACTACTGATATTATTATTACTGATACCTGAGGGGGGGGGGTGGAGTACACACTACTGATATTATTATTACTGATACCTGAGGGGGGGGGGGGTGGAGTACACACTACTGATATTATTATTACTGATACCTGAGGGGGGGGGGGGTGGAGTACACACTACTGATATTATTATTACTGATACCTGAGGGGGGGGGGGTGGAGTACACACTACTGATATTATTATTACTGATACCTGAGGGGGGGGGGGGTGGAGTACACACTACTGATATTATTATTACTGATACCTGAGGGGGGGGGGGTGGAGTACACACTACTGATATTATTATTACTGATACCTGAGGGGGGGGGGGGTGGAGTACACACAACTGATATTATTATTACTGATACCTGAGGGGGGGGGGGGTGGAGTACACACTACTGATATTATTATTACTGATACCTGAGGGGGGGGGGGGTGGAGTACACACTACTGATATTATTATTACTGATACCTGAGGGGGGGGGATGGAGTACACACTACTGATATTATTATTACTGATACCTGAGGGGGGGGGGGGTGGAGTACACACTACTGATATTATTATTACTGATACCTGAGGGGGGGGGGGGGTGGAGTACACACTACTGATATTATTATTACTGATACCTGAGGGGGGGGGGGGTGGAGTACACACTACTGATATTATTATTACTGATACCTGAGGGGGGGGGGTGGAGTACACACTACTGATATTATTATTACTGATACCTGAGGGGGGGGGGGGGGTGGAGTACACACTACTGATATTATTATTACTGATACCTGAGGGGGGATGGAGTACACACTACTGATATTATTATTACTGATACCTGAGGGGGGGGGGGGGTGGAGTACACACTACTGATATTATTATTACTGATACCTGAGGGGGGGGGGGGGTGGAGTACACACTACTGATATTATTATTACTGATACCTGAGGGGGGTATGGAGTACACACTACTGATATTATTATTACTGATACCTGAGGGGGGGGGGGTGGAGTACACACTACTGATATTATTATTACTGATACCTGAGGGGGGGGGGGGTGGAGTACACACTACTGATATTATTATTACTGATACCTGAGGGGGGGGGATGGAGTACACACTACTGATATTATTATTACTGATACCTGAGGGGGGGGGGGGGTGGAGTACACACTACTGATATTATTATTACTGATACCTGAGGGGGGGGGGGGTGGAGTACACACAACTGATATTATTATTACTGATACCTGAGGGGGGGGGGGGTGGAGTACACACTACTGATATTATTATTACTGATACCTGAGGGGGGATGGAGTACACACTACTGATATTATTATTACTGATACCTGAGGGGGGGGGGGTGGAGTACACACTACTGATATTATTATTACTGATACCTGAGGGGGGGGGGGTGGAGTACACACTACTGATATTATTATTACTGATACCTGAGGGGGATGGAGTACACACTACTGATATTATTATTACTGATACCTGAGGGGGGGGGGGGTGGAGTACACACTACTGATATTATTATTACTGATACCTGAGGGGGGGGGGGGGTGGAGTACACACTACTGATATTATTATTACTGATACCTGAGGGGGATGGAGTACACACTACTGATATTATTATTACTGATACCTGAGGGGGGGGGGGGTGGAGTACACACTACTGATATTATTATTACTGATACCTGAGGGGGGGGGGGATGGGGTACACACTACTGATATTATTATTACTGATACCTGAGGGGGGGGGGATGGAGTACACACTACTGATATTATTATTACTGATACCTGAGGGGGGGGGGGATGGAGTACACACTACTGATATTATTATTACTGATACCTGAGGGGGGGGGGGATGGAGTACACACTACTGATATTATTATTACTGATACCTGAGGGGGGGGGGGGTGGAGTACACACTACTGATATTATTATTACTGATACCTGAGGGGGGGGTGGAGTACACACTACTGATATTATTATTACTGATACCTGAGGGGGGGGTGGAGTACACACTACTGATATTATTATTACTGATACCTGAGGGGGGGGGGGGTGGAGTACACACTACTGATATTATTATTACTGATACCTGAGGGGGGATGGAGTACACACTACTGATATTATTATTACTGATACCTGAGGGGGGGGGGGGTGGAGTACACACTACTGATATTATTATTACTGATACCTGAGGGGGGGGGGGGTGGAGTACACACTACTGATATTATTATTACTGATACCTGAGGGGGGGGTGGAGTACACACTACTGATATTATTATTACTGATACCTGAGGGGGGGTGGAGTACACACTACTGATATTATTATTACTGATACCTGAGGGGGGGGTGGAGTACACACTACTGATATTATTATTACTGATACCTGAGGGGGGGGGGGGTGGAGTACACACTACTGATATTATTATTACTGATACCTGAGGGGGATGGAGTACACACTACTGATATTATTATTACTGATACCTGAGGGGGGGGGGGGTGGAGTACACACTACTGATATTATTATTACTGATACCTGAGGGGGGGGGGGGTGGAGTACACACTACTGATATTATTATTACTGATACCTGAGGGGATGGAGTACACACTACTGATATTATTATTACTGATACCTGAGGGGGGGGGGGGGGTGGAGTACACACTACTGATATTATTATTACTGATACCTGAGGGGGGGGGGGGGTGGAGTACACACTACTGATATTATTATTACTGATACCTGAGGGGGATGGAGTACACACTACTGATATTATTATTACTGATACCTGAGGGGGGGGGGGGGTGGAGTACACACTACTGATATTATTATTACTGATACCTGAGGGGGGGGGGGGTGGAGTACACACTACTGATATTATTATTACTGATACCTGAGGGGGGGGGGATGGAGTACACACTACTGATATTATTATTACTGATACCTGAGGGGGGGGGGGATGGAGTACACACTACTGATATTATTATTACTGATACCTGAGGGGGGGGGGGGGTGGAGTACACACTACTGATATTATTATTACTGATACCTGAGGGGGGGGGGGGTGGAGTACACACTACTGATATTATTATTACTGATACCTGAGGGGGGGTGGAGTACACACTACTGATATTATTATTACTGATACCTGAGGGGGGGGTGGAGTACACACTACTGATATTATTATTACTGATACCTGAGGGGGGGGGGGTGGAGTACACACTACTGATATTATTATTACTGATACCTGAGGGGGGATGGAGTACACACTACTGATATTATTATTACTGATACCTGAGGGGGGGGGGGGTGGAGTACACACTACTGATATTATTATTACTGATACCTGAGGGGGGGGGGGGTGGAGTACACACTACTGATATTATTATTACTGATACCTGAGGGGGGGGGTGGAGTACACACTACTGATATTATTATTACTGATACCTGAGGGGGGGTGGAGTACACACTACTGATATTATTATTACTGATACCTGAGGGGGGGGGGTGGAGTACACACTACTGATATTATTATTACTGATACCTGAGGGGGGGGGGGTGGAGTACACACTACTGATATTATTATTACTGATACCTGAGGGGGGGGGATGGAGTACACACTACTGATATTATTATTACTGATACCTGAGGGGGGGGGGGGTGGAGTACACACTACTGATATTATTATTACTGATACCTGAGGGGGGGGGGGGGTGGAGTACACACTACTGATATTATTATTACTGATACCTGAGGGGGGGGGATGGAGTACACACTACTGATATTATTATTACTGATACCTGAGGGGGGGGGGGGTGGAGTACACACTACTGATATTATTATTACTGATACCTGAGGGGGGGGGGGATGGAGTACACACTACTGATATTATTATTACTGATACCTGAGGGGGGGGGGGGATGGAGTACACACTACTGATATTATTATTACTGATACCTGAGGGGGGGGGGGATGGAGTACACACTACTGATATTATTATTACTGATACCTGAGGGGGGGGGGGGGATGGAGTACACACTACTGATATTATTATTACTGATACCTGAGGGGGGGGGGGGGTGGAGTACACACTACTGATATTATTATTACTGATACCTGAGGGGGGGGGGTGGAGTACACACTACTGATATTATTATTACTGATACCTGAGGGGGGGTGGAGTACACACTACTGATATTATTATTACTGATACCTGAGGGGGGGGGTGGAGTACACACTACTGATATTATTATTACTGATACCTGAGGGGGGGGGGGGGTGGAGTACACACTACTGATATTATTATTACTGATACCTGAGGGGGGATGGAGTACACACTACTGATATTATTATTACTGATACCTGAGGGGGGGGGGGGGTGGAGTACACACTACTGATATTATTATTACTGATACCTGAGGGGGGGGGGGGGTGGAGTACACACTACTGATATTATTATTACTGATACCTGAGGGGGATGGAGTACACACTACTGATATTATTATTACTGATACCTGAGGGGGGGGGGGGGTGGAGTACACACTACTGATATTATTATTACTGATACCTGAGGGGGGGGGGGGGTGGAGTACACACTACTGATATTATTATTACTGATACCTGAGGGGGATGGAGTACACACTACTGATATTATTATTACTGATACCTGAGGGGGGGGGGGTGGAGTACACACTACTGATATTATTATTACTGATACCTGAGGGGGGATGGAGTACACACTACTGATATTATTATTACTGATACCTGAGGGGGGGGGGGGTGGAGTACACACTACTGATATTATTATTACTGATACCTGAGGGGGGGGGGGGGATGGAGTACACACTACTGATATTATTATTACTGATACCTGAGGGGGGGGGGATGGAGTACACACTACTGATATTATTATTACTGATACCTGAGGGGGGGGGGGGGTGGAGTACACACTACTGATATTATTATTACTGATACCTGAGGGGGGGGGGGGGATGGAGTACACACTACTGATATTATTATTACTGATACCTGAGGGGGGGGGGGGGGTGGAGTACACACTACTGATATTATTATTACTGATACCTGAGGGGGGGGTGGAGTACACACTACTGATATTATTATTACTGATACCTGAGGGGGGGTGGAGTACACACTACTGATATTATTATTACTGATACCTGAGGGGGGGGGGGGGGGTGGAGTACACACTACTGATATTATTATTACTGATACCTGAGGGGGGGGGGGGGGGAGTACACACTACTGATATTATTATTACTGATACCTGAGGGGGGGGGGGGGTGGAGTACACACTACTGATATTATTATTACTGATACCTGAGGGGGGGGGGGGGTGGAGTACACACTACTGATATTATTATTACTGATACCTGAGGGGGGGGGGGTGGAGTACACACTACTGATATTATTATTACTGATACCTGAGGGGGGGGGATGGAGTACACACTACTGATATTATTATTACTGATACCTGAGGGGGGGGGGGTGGAGTACACACTACTGATATTATTATTACTGATACCTGAGGGGGGGGGGGGGTGGAGTACACACTACTGATATTATTATTACTGATACCTGAGGGGGGGGGGGGGTGGAGTACACACTACTGATATTATTATTACTGATACCTGAGGGGGGGATGGAGTACACACTACTGATATTATTATTACTGATACCTGAGGGGGGGGGGGGGGGGTGGAGTACACACTACTGATATTATTATTACTGATACCTGAGGGGGGTGGTGGAGTACACACTACTGATATTATTATTACTGATACCTGAGGGGGGGGGGGGGTGGTGGAGTGAGAGAGAGAGAGACAGAGCACCACAGGTAACTTCCACAAAGCTGTGAACGATCTGAGAGACAAGGCAAGAAGGGCATTCTATGCCATCAAGAGGAACATAAATTTCAACATACCAATTAGGATCTGGCTAAAAATACTTGAATCAGTCATAGAGCCCATTGCCCTTTATGGTTGTGAGGTCTGGGGTCCGCTCACCAACCAAGATTTCACAAAATGGGGCAAACACCAAATTGAGACTCTGCATGCAGAATTCTGCAACAATATCCTCCGTGTACAACGTAGAACACCAAATAATGCATGCAGAGCAGAATTAGGCCGATACCCACTAATTATCAAAATCCAGAAAAGAGCCGTTAAATTCTACAACCACCTAAAAGGAAGCGATTCCCAAACCTTCCACAACAAAGCCATCACCTACAGAGAGATGAACCTGGAGAAGAGTCCCCTAAGCAAGCTGGTCCTAGGGCTCTGTTCACAAACACAAACACACCCCACAGAGCCCCAGGACAACAGCACAATTAGACCCTACCAAATCATGAGAAAACAAAAAGATAATTACTTGACTCATTGGAAAGAATTAACAAAAAAACAGAGCAAACTAGAATGCTATTTGGCCCTAAACAGAGAGTACACAGTGGCAGAATACCTGACCACTGTGACTGACCCAAACTTAAGGAAAGCTTTGACTATGTACAGACTCAGTGAGCATAGCCTTGCTATTGAGAAAGGCCGCCGTAGTCAGACATGGCTCTCAAGAGAAGACAGGCTATGTGCACACTGCCCACAAAATGAGGTGGAAACCGAGCTGCACTTCCTAACCTCCTGCCCAATGTATGACCATATTAGAGACACATATTTCCCTCAGATCACACAGATCCACAAAGAATTCGAAAACAAATCCAATTTTGATAAACTCCCATATCTACTGGGTGAAATTCCACAGTGTGCCATCACAGCAGCAAGATTTGTGACCTGTTGCCACAAGAAAAGGGCAACCAGTGAAGAACAAACACCATTGTAAATACAACCCATATTTATGCTTACTTATTTTATTAACTTGTGTGCTTTAACCATTTGTACATTGTTACAACACTGTATATATTTAATATGACACTTGTAATGTCTTTATTGTTTTGAAACTTCTGTATGTGTAATGTTTACTGTTAATTCGTTTTGTTTGTTTCACTTTTGTGTATTGTCTACCTCACTTGCTTTGGCAATGTTAACTCATGTTTCCCATGCCAATAAAGCCCCTTGAATTGAATTGAATTGAATTGAGAGAGAGAGGTGTGGCCTAGTTGTACCAGTTCAATCTGTGTTGTAGATGAGTCATTGAGATGGTTCAGCTATCAAGACCTAAAATGTAATTGTTTAAAGGGATAGGTCTCCTAAATGACTAAATAACATATTGGTTTCCTTACCCTGTCTGCAGTCTATAGACAAGGTAAAACAACAACTCATGGTCTGGTTTAGTTTACCTGGCCACTGTCTCCAAACGCTAACTTTTTAGTCCCAAAAAGAACAACGGAATATCCCTGTTATAAGCGTTTATATAAATAGTTTTTTGACCAGCAGAGGGGACAGACTTAAACTGACAGGTCTGGTGTGGGTGCAGGGTTTTCCTCCAACCAAGCAGTAACACAGCTGATTCCACTAAGTCTTGAATCAATCAATATGATGAGTTAATTAATGAAATGTGCTGTGTTTGGCTGGGGAGGAAAGAGCAAACAAACGGCACTCTGCAGATAAGTGTGTGTGTGTGTGTGAGTGTGTGTGTGTGTGTGTGAGTGTGTGTGTGAGTGTGTGTGTGAGTGTGTGTGTGAGTGTGTGTGTGTGTGTGTGTGTGTGTGTGTGTGTGTGTGTGTGTGTGTGTGTGTGTGTGTGTGTGTGTGTGTGTGTGTGTGTGTGTGTGTGTGTGTGTGTGTGTGTGTGAGTGTGAGTGTGTGTGTGTGTGTGTGTGTAAGTATGAGTGTCTGTGTGTAACCCTCATATTAACCACTATAACTACAGTATTCCCATTGCATTTCAGCTTGATTCTAATTGGCTGCTTCCTGCTCTTCGATCTGGCTACTGTGTCTGTGTTCTAATTATAGACCAGCTGCAGCTAAGACTCTATCTATCTATCTATCTATCTATCTATCTATCTATCTATCTATCTATCTCTGTCTCTGTCTCTGTCTCTGTCTCTGTCTCTGTCTCTGTCTCTGTCTGTCTGTCTATTTATTTCTCTATCTATCACTCTCTCTCACTTTCTCTTTTCACCCCCTTTCTTTCACCCTTCTCTCATCTACCCTCTTGTTCTCTATCTGTGTGAATCTCTCTCCCTCTCTCTCTGTCTGTCTCTCTCACCCCTCTGTCTGTGTCCTTGTATTTCTGGCTGATCTCTCTCTTCATCATCAATTAAACATGGTAATTAAGACTGTGTTTGTCTCCCTCCTCATCCCTTTCTCCCTCGACCTTCGCCTCCCTCAACCGCATAAAACAGTACATTTGAGAAGTACTTTCAGTCCCCCTACTGTAACCTCACGCTGCACCTCCCCCTACTGTATTACCTCACACTGCACCTCCCCATACTGTATAACCTCACGCTACACCTCCCCCTACTGTATTACCTCACACTGCACCTCCCCCTACTGTATTACCTCACACTGCACCTCCCCCTACTGTATTACCTCACACTGCACCTCCCCCTACTGTAAAACCTCACACTGCACCTCCCCCTACTGTATTACCTCATGCTGCACCTCCCCCTACTGTATTACCTGACACTGCAACTCCCCCCACTGTATTACCTCACACTGCACCTCCCCCTACTGTATTACCTCACACTGCACCTCCCCCTACTGTTGCGGCTGTCCTCGCTGACAGAAGGTGGGGACCAAAACGCAGAGTGGTTAGTGTTCATTCTTTTAATGAAAGTCAACAAAACACTTCAAAATACAAAAACAACCAACGTGACAAAACCGAAACCGTCCTGTGTGGCAACAAAACCTCCACAGGAACAAACACCCACAAAACACAAGTGAAACCCTGGCTGCCTAAGTATGATTCTCAATCAGGGACAACGATTGACAGCTGTCTCTGATTGAGAATCATACCAGGCCGAACACAAAATCCCAACATAGAAAATCAACCATAGACAACCCACCCAACTCACGCCCTGACCAACTAAAATAAATACAAAACAAAGGAAAACAGGTCAGGAACGTGACACCTACTGTATTACCTCACATTGCCCCTCCCCATCCCCTGAACCTTCTCCCAGCCAGGACAATGGCAACAATAGAGACCAAACAAGATAAACACACATCAAACATTTTACTTTATAATTCTCAGCTAGCTTTATGTGAATCGTAATAATGTAGATAACCAGATAGTTTAACAGGCAAAAATGACCTAAAACAAATGTTATTTGATAAAGTATGACTAGAATTGATAGACACTGCTCAAAAAAATAAAGGGAACACTTAAACAACACAATGTAACTCCAAGTCAATCACACTTCTGTGAAATCAAACTGTCCCCTTAGCAAGCAACACTGATTGACAATACATTTCACATGCTGTTGTGCAAATGGAATAGACAAAAGGTGGAAATTATAGGTAATTAGCAAGACACCCCCAATAAAGGAGTGATTCTGCAGGTGGTGACCACAGACCACTTCTCAGTTCCTATGCTTCCTGGCTGATGTTTTGGTCACTTTTGAATGCTGGCGGTGCTCTTACTCTAGTGGTAGCATGAGATGGAGTCTACAACCCACACAAGTGGCTCAGGTAGTGCAGCTCATCCAGGATGGCACATCAATGCGAGCTGTGGCAAGAAGGTTTGCTGCGTCTGTCAGCGTAGTGTCCAGAGCATGGAGGCGCTACCAGGAGACAGGCCAGTACATCAGGAGACGTGGAGGAGGGCGTAGGAGGGCAACAACCCAGCAGCAGGACCGCTACCTCCGCCTTTGTGCAAGGAGGAGCACTACCAGAGCCCTGCAAAATGACCTCCAGCAGGCCACAAATGTGCATGTGTCTGCACAATCTCGTTGAACATCTTGATCAATTTTCTAGCCTCTCTGGATTAAAACCTAATTATGACAAGTGTACCATATTACATATTGGATCGTTAAAAAATACATTGTTTACACTACCTTGTAGTTTACCAATAAAATGTGCGGATGGTGAAGTAGACATACTTGGTATTTACATCTCAAAAAATAAAATTAACTTTCCACAATTAATTTCAATAGAAAGTGAGCAAAAATAAAACAGATTCTGCAAGCATGGAGAGGTAAATACTTGTCTATTTATGGAAAAATCACATTGATTAACTCTTTGGTCCTATCGCAGTTTACTTACTTACTAATGGCGCTGCCTACTCCAGTGGACTCGTTTTTTAAATCGTATGAACAAAATATATTTCATTTTATTTGGAATGCTAAGTTAGACAAAATTAAACATGCCTATTTATATAATGAACATGTTTGGGGGACTAAAATGATTAACTATTAAAGCTAGAACATCTCACTAAAAGCTTTACTCATGCATAAATTATACTTCAACCCCAAATGTTTCTCCAGTAGATTATGAAGGCTCATCCTTCGTTCAAAAACGTCCGTTTTCTCCTTTATACAGATTACAACTTTTAATTTCCGACTAATTGAAAAGAAAATTGTGTTTAAAGTATCGCCCTTTCTTAAACAAGCCAAACAATGCTGGTTACAGTTTCAGTTTTCTCCTCCAGAAAAGAACAAATATTACAACAAATGTTATGGTTAAACTCAATTGTACTTATTAATAAAAAAAAGATTCTTTATGGATATTTTTTTTTAAATTTGTATTTATTAATGATATTATGAATAGAAACGGAGGAGTTATGTGACATATGCAGTTATCAAAAATATATGGGAATGTCTGCTCCATCCAAATTTACAACCAACTGATTGCAGCACTACCACAAAAATGGATGAGGCAAAGGGAAAAGGGAAAAGCTATGTTATGCAAGGTAGATGTCAATTCTTCATGGGTAGCTAGCTAGCTAACAATTATTCATAGGTAGCTAGCTAATAATTCTTCATGGGTAGCTAGCTAGCTAACAATTCTTCATAGGTAGCTAGCTAGCAAATAATTCTTCATAGGTAGCTAGCTAGCTAATAATTCTTCATGGTAGCTAGCTAGCTAATAATTCTTCATAGGTAGCTAGCTAGCTAACAATTCTTCATGGGTAGCTAGCTAGCTAACAATTCTTCATAGGTAGCTAGCTAGATAATAATTCTTCATGGTAGCTAGCTAGCTAATAATTCTTCATAGGTAGCTAAGTAGCTAATTATTCTTCATGGGTAGCTAGCTAGCTAACAATTCTTCATGGGTAGCTAGCTATCTAACAATTCTTCATAGGTAGCTAGCTAGCTAATAATTCTTCATGGGTAGCTAGCTAGCTAATAATTCTTCATGGGTAGCTAGCTAATAATTAGTTGTGGCTATCTGGCTAGCAATTTACGCACACTGCAGTGGTTATTGTAGGCCGGTAAACATTGTAGGCCGGTAAACATACAAAAATTACCACAGCATGTATTTGTTAATGTATCAGATAAAGCATTGTAGTCAGGGAACATATGAGATGTGAATAGGCAACATTTCATTCCAAAGTCGGAGTGTGTTTTCTCTCGCGTCAGCTCAAATAATGGCATTGATTTCGAGAAAGTTAGCGTAATTTTTGAAGTGGTTGCGTCATATTTCTGTGCATACCTTCCATTGAAGCTTCCATGGATGCTTCAGAATAAGTACAAACGGAGTGACTGTTTCCGTGCTCAGAGCACAGTGTCTCTCCCCTCCTCCACCTTCTTTAACCTCTACCTCCAAATCTCACAATCTCTCCTCTCCCCTCCTCCTCCCTCTCTACCCCCTACCCCCAAATCTCTCCTCTCCCAT